>NW_020528964.1:0-296479 GCF_003368295.1 Carassius auratus | reverse complement strand
TTCTGACGACATTGCTGGTTTGGGAACAGCTGGGCAGTAAATTTGCCTCAAGAGAGACCCTGTCCTGAGGTCGATGAATTTCCCTGGACCTTGCTCATCTGAGTCTGATATGGATGTACGCTTTCACGCATTGCATAATGGTTTGAACTAAACTAAATGTGTCTTAGTATGTATTATAGGTTAAAACAAGAGTTAGAAATATTAATATGAAAATATTTTTTTGATATTCTACTTAAAATCAGTTTTTGTAACATTTCCTGTTTGTGTGTTATCTGAGCAGGATGCCATTGAGAAGTGCAGTGCATTGCTTTTCTTTCCTTTCATCTCCTGCCATGAGAACATTGACCCAAATCCATTTGTTGCCAGCTGTGTTTCGGACATGTGTGTGTAAGTCAAGTGTGGTGCTTCTTTGTCTAAATGGGTGTAACTGAAGTTGAACCCTGCTGCAAAAAAACAAAAAAACAAAACCAAGCTAAAGGTGAATTGCTGCACTTACTGGTCTCCCAGCCGGACCAAGCTGATGTTTGCTGGTCTAAACTCCTCTCTAAAACCATCTAAACTGACAGGCCTTACCAGATTTTGCTACACTATGAGATGACCATAGACGGGTTTAATAGGCTTTTTTCATCAGTTTTATTTAGAGTATTATTTATGTATTATTATATGATTTATTTATATTTATTTTCAGTTTTCAATTTAATGTGTAGAAATGTTTACGTTTTTTAAAATATATTAAATGCATTTATTTTTATTTCCATTTTAACTTCAATTTATTTAATTTCAGTTTAATTTCATATTTACATTTTCTTTTATTTGATCTTTATTTTAGTAAGCAAATCATTTACATTAATTACTTAAAACATTAATACCTTGGAATTCCTTCAATGTTTGGATCACTAGAGTATTGGGATCATTTGCCTTAGAACTAAATTTAATTGGGAAAACTTTTGCAATTATTTGCTTTTAAAAAAATAGAAAAAAGTAACATAGCGTAAGAGGACTAATTGTGGAATACTTGCAATATAAATATTAATCTTGTGCTTATGTTAATATTGAACATTTTTGTTCCTTACATTTAGAATCTTAATTAGAATGTTTAAAAAATTCTCTCACCCTCTCTATTCATGAATGTATTTTTTTTTCTTCTAAGCTTATTTCCAGCATTCCACACCTCCCAATTCCAGCAGGATTATGTTAATTATAGTGATGAAAATACCTTGCATATGGCAACAGCCGCAGAGAGCATGTTTGTGAATATGTAGCCTATAGATACGTGTGTGCTGTGCCTGTAGGTATTCGTGCTCATATGAGTATTTGTTAGAGTGTGTATTGATTACAGTGATGAAATAGCTGCTAGAGTTTATGAACAGATTCAGACCCAACTGTTGATTGAAGAGGTAGTGAGAGGATCAGATTGCAAGAGCATGTTGAACTTGCAGCTGTTTTGCCCTCACAGTCTCCTATCACCATACTAAAATGTACTGAATGTTCTTTTTTAAGAACTATTTGTACTTTGGTCTGTTATTCAATTAAAGTGTTTTTTAATCTCCAGATCAGATGATGAGGAGACATTTTGTCGGACTCTTGTTGAGTACACCAGGGCCTGTTCTCATGTGGGATACCCCGTCAGAGAATGGAGGGACAGTTTTCCTACATGCGGTCAGTCGGGTTTCATGTCATGAAGGAAACAGATGACATAAACTGTGCAGCTTGTGATGTGATATGTTTGTTTTCCAGCGGACGGATGTGAGGATAGTTTTGTCCACAGAGACTGTATCAGCTGCTGCCCACCTACATGCACGTTCGAGAAGGAGTGTTTAGGCACCAATCTACACTGTCTGGATGGATGCTACTGTCCAGATGGTAAGACCAATAATCAGATGCCTAAATGAGATTAAAATGTTAATATGTGTGAATGTTTGCTATTTATAAGGAGTATACAAATGTTGTTTAGCTGTTGAGCTGCAGTTATTTGTTGAGCATTTTTAACTTGTTGAGCATTATTTTAGTGAACTACAGCTAACGTTTTTCACTCAAGGCTTCTTCTGGGCTGTCTCAGGTCTGATTTTGCAGAATGGAACCTGTATAGCAGTGTCTCAGTGCCCTGTGTGTACCATGGCACAGCATATCCTCTTGGTCATGTATTGGAGCAGGGCTGTACTGTCTGGTTGGAAAAATCTAATTTTACTCATTTACACCTCAAGGAAATTTGAACTACTAGTTAACCACAGTAGTTAAAAATAGAAAATCTTTCCATATTAAATGAAACTGTCTTGTGTTAAATTCATGGCTGAATGCATTTAATATGAATTATATTTTCAGCGTCTGTATGGGAGGAGTGTGGAACTGCACCGAAAACAATTGCACTGGTAAATAAAAAAACGTGTTCTCCAGTTTAACAGAATACCATACTACAAGCATTTGTATTTTAGGTTTATGTAACTACTAGGTTCTTTTTAGATAATGTTTTTTTTTATGTAACGTTAATTTGAGAAACTTCGCTAACAAAATGTTAGCATCCCTCGCAAGCAAACGCAAAACCGTTGTGTATGAAATTTAACGTTTTTTGGGGGGCAAATGCAAAAGTTAATGCAATGAAATGGAAAATTTAAAAACAGTTTCTTAGGCAAAAGCTAATGTTTTGCAAGCAAATACAAAATTTTTAGCAGGTAATGCAAAACCTTTTTGAGTGAATGCAAAGTTTCGGTGGGCAAACACAAAAGTTTAGCAAGCTTTTTTTTGGGGGGGGTGAATAGCACAAAGGTTTTGCGAATCAAAAACAAAGTTCCTAGGGGGAGAAAAAACCGTTTTAATTAAAAGCGGCTGAAAGTTACTTTAAAAGTTATGTTGGGAATGACAAAAGTTTTGTTAAGCAAACAGAGTTTCAATGAGGCGATTGCAAACTTTTGCAAGGGTATGCAAAGCTTCTCAAGGGACGCAACAAAACTTGTATAGATGAACGCAAAAATTTTCGCATGGACTCTAAGGTTTTATCAGCAAACTACATTTTTCAGGGAAACTTTGTGAGTGAATGAAAACAATTCAAATAATATGATTTTTTTACCCCCAGCGGAATGCACAGTAATGGGTGATGCACATGTGACACATTCGATGGGCGGATCTTCATGCACATGGGCTCTTGCCAGTATGTGCTAGTGAAGAGCACGCGGCAGCACAAGTTTACTGTCACACTACAGTACTCAGCCTGTGGAGAGGTAAGAAGAGTGTTTCTGGGTATGTTTGTCATCACAGATGTTTCGTGTGTGTTTACTGGGAGGCTCTCTCACATCTCTCAGTCTCAGGAGCACTCTTGCATCCACTTCAGTGGCTCTGGTGGTGGACGAAGATGTCAGCAGGCAGCTCACTCTCACCAGAGAGGGGGAAATTGTTATTGGGGCCAGTATGGCTGTCAATTTGCCTTACTCCGATGGTAAGGTTCTCAGTTTACATCAGTATTTGGGCCACGTTAATGGTAAATGTATTCTTATGGATGAAGCCTATTTAGTTTGATGACAGCACGACTGTGAGCAGCAATCTACTTTTCTAATTTTTACTTAGGTCCATTATATTTTATTTCACATTTTTTAATGAAATTTCAATAAATATAATATGATTTAAGTTAGTTAAAAATGCTGATCAATAGGAAGATTAAATAATAATAGTAAAAAGAATGGAGATATAATAAAATAGTAAAAAGCTATTAGTAGAGCAATGGACAGCTCTAAAATAAATAAAAATTGAATTGAATTATTAAATTCAAAAATAACCAAAAGTGTCACAACTACACATTTAAATATTTATGTTACCTGAAAAAATAATATTGAATTAAATTGTAGTTTCCATTTCTTTTTTTCTGTTTTTTTTTTTTTTGTTAGACATGGTGAAAGTTCGCCGGCTAACGTCGATGTTTGTGGGTCTGCGGTCTGTCTTTGGCCTGAGGTTTCAGTATGATTGTCAGGGTGGACGAATCTACCTTCAGCTGGACAGCACCTGGATGGGCTCAACGATCGGCCTCTGTGGGACCCTCAACGGAAACCTACGGGATGATTTCCTGTGAGAAATGGAGGCTTAGCCTCTGAATTTCTTTCAGCTAAAAATGTCAAATGTCTTTCAATATCTTTCTGTGTTGCATTATGCAGTCTCTTTTATTAACTGTGAGTATGTGCTTGGCTAGAAACACAAATGTCACGTTTTCGTTTACCGTAAACGCAATGCTAACACCCTTTTAATAAAAGCATCTCATAAATGTAAATGCTTGGTGCATAACTGAATGTGTTATTATATTCCAGCTTCTCCTGCCGGAATGATTGAAGGAACTCCACAGCTGCACGTCAACGCCTGGAAAGTGTCTTCTGCATGCTTAAGCCCTGTCAACATACCTGTTATCGACCCCTGTGAAATGAACCAGCAAAATGGTACATATGCTTTCCCTTTACTTATCACAGTTACAATATTCATGCTTGTCCCAAAAGTCAACTCTAAGGTTACAAAAGAGAGCAAGATGTAGGTGCAGTTACTTATTTAGAATTTATTTAGAACTTACTTTACTACTTTAAGAACCAGAGCTCCTTGAAACCACACCAGTTTGTTTGCGTGTTTGTGCAATCTTGGCAAATAAACCATATTCTGAATGTCATTCATTTTTTATGGCCTCCAAATCAAGTTCTTATTAATTTATCTATCCTTACGTTAACGTTTAATCCGTTGTTTGATTTCTAGACGTTCACGTGATGCTGAAAAGGTTTTTGTTTCAGTGTTTTATGCTGCCCAGTGTGATGTGCTCATGGAGGAAGTGTTTGCGCCGTGCCATGCATATGTGAGTCCCAGCATGTACCACCAGCAGTGCCGCTACCAGGCCTGTCGATGTGGCAGCGCCTGCCTCTGCACTGCTCTGTCCCACTACGCATACATCTGCAACAAACATCATGTCACCATCAACTTCAGAGCACACGTCTCTGAGTGCGGTTCGTTGGTCATCACTACATCTGTTCGTCTGTCTATCTGTCCTTTGTTTAAGTATGTTAAGGAAATAATTTGAGGATGCGTGTGTGTGTAGGTATGGTGTGCTTAGGAGGGATGATGTATCACCCGTGCACTTCAACATGCGGGAGGACGTGTCAGTCAATCAGCAGTGGTGAAGAGTGTGATGGCGACTGTGCTGAAGGATGCAGCTGCACAGAGGGCACATTCTACGATCACGCTCGCCAGCGCTGTGTGCTGCTGTACGTCTGAACACACCGAACACCAACAACCCCACCCTCGTCTTTAATTTCCAAAAAGTTGCATATAAAAGGACATCGCTTCTCCTTTTTTTAACTGGGTTTTGTTTTCTTTCAGCTCCCAGTGTCACTGTTATTTCATGGGTTCAGTGTTTCAGCCTGGTGAAGTGTCCTTCAGCTCTTCTGGACCATGGTGAGTGTGTGGACATGGAGGATGTTGTTGTCAAACATGTACAGTAGATTCTGAACGCACCATTTCCAAATCTTGTAATTTTTAATTGTTATAATATTTCACAATAAAAAGTTTTTAGAGTATTTGGTGAGCCTAGTGAAACTAATTATCCATACATAAGAACACATAATACATAGGAATGTGTGCTGTTTATTTTTTTTATTTAATAGGTATATATTTTAATAATTTATTTTGGGTATTGCTGTGTTTGTTTAAATTTCACAATGATTTTTCTTTAGTCTCTGCAGTAACGGTCGTATGGAGTGTGTTTCCGAAGAGAGAGGTACACTTTTAGTTTTTTTTCTTTTCTTTGCTCCATTTCATCAGTCTCTTTGACCCTCTATTCACTCTTACCTCTATTTTCCTGAGAAAAAGTGTTTTCATCTTAGCCGGTCAGCAGTACATTCCTCAGAGGTAACGCATTGAGCGGACTGAATGCTGGACAGATCTGAACCTCAGATACACATGCACAAAGAAAGAGGGAGACTTCTTGTGGGGTTGGAGATAGCAAATTCCACTTTTTTCTTTTTTTTCCAGACTTTTCCAAATGGCAAAATAGTAAGACTTTGCTCGTTTGCAAGATTTGGCTGTGATTTAAAAATCTTCAATAAAACTTGTTCCTGTAGCTCAAGTGGTAGAGCGTTGCATTAGCTAGCACAAGGTTGGAGGTTCGAATCCCAGGGGACAACTGTTAGGGGAAAATGAATGCAACGTAAGTCACCTTGGATAAAAGCGTCTGCTAAATGCATAAATGTTAATGTATTCAGGTTGCTGCATTTTTAATGTGTGTCCATTTTTGTTTTAGATTTAACTGGTTGCCTGTTAACCCTAATTCCCTTTGATAATTAATAGTAGTGCAGTCATCATTATTACTCATACTAATGACTATGGTTTTAACACAGTTCTAACTCAATTTGCTAAACATTGGCACACACCTCTTTCTGCATCATTTGAAAGGACACCTGAAGTCGTGTGTCTTGTTGAGGAGAGTTGAAAATTTAGACTGAAGCCAGGAGTCGTATCTAGAGACCAGAGTATCATAGAGGGGTGGACGTTTTTGACTTGGTCCAGCAGCAAGCAACTTATTAGAAATTTTACAGCAGCTAAATTAAAAACTACTTTTGCTTGGACTAGCTCCACTTTAGTTTCGTTTGATATCATACTCTTTCTTTCAGCCATTCTCTATCCATCAATTTTTTTTTCAGAGCCTGAGAGAGGAGATTGTCCCAGTGGAAAAGTCTACTATAGCTGCAGGGGTCAGAGTGGGCGTGGACCATCAGGTGTGGGCGTGGCCTGTGAGCTTACCTGTCGAAACCTGATGCTGAACCTGACCTGCCCTCCCATGACCCCATGTGTACCAGGATGTGGATGTCCTGCTGGGTAATCGCTGTCGTCTTTGGATTTGGAACAAATGTTTTGAAACATATGCATGTCCATTGACACCAGAGCATGTAATGTTACACCATCCTCTTCAATTGGTGCAGGCTAGTGGCTCATAATGGAGAATGCTATTACCCGGAGAACTGTCCCCTGTGCATGGCTCGGTCTAGAGTATCTCCCCGGAGAGTCAGTGGACACTCCATGCTACCGCTGGTCAGTTTGTTTCACTGTGCTTAGCTTCCATAATTCCTGTTAATGGGTGATTCTTTAATCAGTGGAGCTTTTCTGTTCCCTGTTTGTGTTTAACTAATATTTCCAAATTAAGTGTTTCGAAAGGTTATATATGACAAAATTCAGTACCAAAACAGCATATTACACTGATTTCTGAAAGATCATGTGACGCTGAAGACTGGAGTAATGATGCTGTAAATGTAGCTTTGCAACACTGGAATAATGACATTTTTGCATTACATTTTTACTGTATTTTAATCACATAAAAGCATACGAGAATTCTTTCTTAAACGTTGAAAAAGTGTTACCAACCCCAACCCCAAACATTTAAACATTTCTCCCAAAAATGATAAATATTGTTACCATTCTAAGTCGTAACGAAATATCCACACCATGATGCATTATAACAAAATTCACTTTCTGGTCACAATTATATATTTATTCTATATGTGGTCGTTATTTAATATAGAAGAAAAAATGCTGGAATTGTTTTTTTTTCTAAGATTGAATAATCAGAAAAGCCTCCAGAATAACTGCAGAATTACAGGGTATGTGTGTGTGTGTGTTTCAGCAATATTTCACTTGGTTTCTCTGTTTCTCTCCAGTGTGTGTCATCGGGGCTTCTTTAACTGCACATATTCACCGTGTCCAGCTGTGTGTACCATTTACAGCGATCGACATTACCACACATTTGATGGCCTGGAGTATGATTACGTCAGCGACTGCCAGGTCTACCTGGTCAAGGTACTTCCTGAGTGTGGCCAAAATAACCCATGCTGTTTAATGATAGTCACATGTTGACCAGACCTATACATCTGATATTTGTCTATTTTGTAATTAGAGAATTTGTTAGAAAGTTTGAGGTCGGTAAAAAAAATACAAAAGAACATTTTTTTAAATATAAATGTTGTTTTTAATAATTCTAAATGTCCTTATTGTCACTTTTTTAAAATCAGTTTAATGCATATAATACTTAAGTATTTTGTCTTTTGCAAAGAAAAAACTTACTTACCAAACTTTCATTTTTAGATTACAGGTGTTACTGTATATTGCCCACCCTCCACTGTAGATATAACCATCAGTCATTTGAAAAAACCCACAGTGGTCGACAGTTTTACCATTGTTTCTGGACATGTACCATGGTAATAGTGCTTTTTCTGTGTGGGTAAGCTTAAATGTAAGAGGAAGCGTATCTTTGTGTACAAATGCTGTAAACGGCGGTGAACCTTTGCCTTGTGTGCTGGTCTGAGGACCAAGTGGAGAGGTGCTTACCAGCTTGCCTTCAACAAAGGGTGCGTTTCACCAGTTGAACATGTTGCACCTTTAAACTGAAGAATTTTTAACGAAGGGCCAAAGAGTGTGTGCGTGTGTGTGCTCTCACACGTTGCGGACTTCAGTAAGGACGGATAAAGTAGCAGGAAAAGAGATCTGCTTCTACCGCCTCTAATCTTGGGAAAATCAGAGGGGATTTTTAATTAGAACAGGGCTGTGGTAATGGAGCCAGAGTTAATGTCAGTCCCAGCACAGAAACTCAGCAAAGAGCCGCACATAACAAAGAGCAATCTGTTCCCTATCAGCCTACGCAATGCAACCTGCTACTGCCCTTAATGACTGAGAAAGTGTGTATGCATGTGTGTGTGTGTGTGTGTGTAGATGCTTAAGGTGCAGGTGAATAGACTTTGGTGTCTACTAAAGGTTAGCGATTCTCTGAGGAGTCTACTGATCTACCCGAGGGACAGACTTTTCCATCACGACAAAAAGAAATGGCTTTAGTCACACACACACACACACACACACACACACACACACACACACACACACACACACACACACACACACTTACAACAACAAACAAGGTTTTGTTGCATATGATATAATACTTCCTATGAGCTGATACATCAGGAATGCATTGTTTATTTAAATATGTGTCGCTTTTTAATGTTAAATTACTTTCTCCTATCCTAGTTTAATTATATAGATCTATAATTAAGACATTCATTGGTTGAATTCCCGAAGAGTGTAAACAAAATGGCTGTATGACGCTTTCAAAGCATTGCTTGTTTGAGAGGTAAGACATACTGTATCAGCTTCTTGCTCAACCACTGGGATGAGACTGGGATGGGATTACAATTCAAAAGATTGGAGTCGGTATGATTTTACTCTCATAAAATGTTTCATTCTCTTAAACTCACTAAGGCTGCATTTATTTGATCCAAAATATAGTAAAAACAGTAATATTGTGAAATAATATTTTTATAATTTATCAGAACAGTTTTCTATTTGAGTATATTTTTAAATGTATTTTATTCTTGTGATGCAAAGCTGAATTTTCAGCATCATTACTCCAGTCTTCAGTGTCACATGATCCTTCAGAAATCATTCTAATATGCTGATTTGAAAAAAACAAACAAAAAAACAATTTATTATTATTATATTGAAAACAATTGTGCTGCTTTATATTTTTGTAGATAACATGATTTTTTTTTCGAATAGAAAGTCTAAAAGAACACTATTTACTTGAAATAGAGATTTTATTATAAATGTCTATTTCTGTCATTTTTAATCAATTTAATGCATCCTTGCTGGATAAAAATATTGATTTCTCAAAAAAAAAACTCAAATGCTCAGCTCTCCATCCAAATATAAAAGCTGCTGTTGGTTAATGAAAATTTGACGGATGAACTCAGAGCTCGATTGGACTCTTGTCATGTCAGAATGTGATAAGACTTTCAGTTTTATGGATGATGGCATATTACTTTGGTCACTGTTGCTGTGATTACTGGTAAAGAATACAGGCTTTGACTCCTGTTGCATGTTCATACAGACAGTATTTTAGATGCTACTGTGAGTTGCTGTGTGAACGGGACATTTCGAGACTCACACCTGTAAGTAAACTGCTCACTATACTTGTGTTAATCTTGTGTCTATCTGTAGAGTGTTGGTGATACAGAGGTGACCATCATGGCTCAAAATAAAGATTGCTATGAAAGTGGGATTGTTTGCATGAAGTACCTGCTCATCTATGTTGGCCTCACTAAAATCTACTTCAGTGATAACTCTGGTAAACCTGTGAGTACAAGACTTAACCCATCTTCAGTTGTTGTCCTTTCACAAACTAGAAGAGTTTATTGTTTCTGTGTTAAAATGCATACATTTTAGTCTGTATTGACTGTAATCTGTTTCGATTTGAATTGGTCTGTGTTTGTCCTCCAGAGCTCGTCTACTGTTGTGGGAAGAGGATATGAGTTTCAGCTGTGGGTTGCAGGATACTACACTGTGGTCCACTTTCCTGCTCAAGATCTGACCATTTTATGGGACCGCAAGACCACTCTCCATATTCGTGCAGGGCCACAGTGGAAGGTTAGAACTTTTTTTATCTCGATCATCAGTATCATTTTATACTGTATCAACCATGTGTCTCACTATAATGTATTTGGCTGTGTTTTTAGGGTCAAATGAGTGGTCTGTGTGGAAACTTTGACATGGTAACAGTGAATGACATGACCACAGCTGGACATATGGAGGTCAGTAACGCACAGGTCCTCGGAGACAGCTGGGCTGTTGGACAGGTATGACACATCAGGATACTATGAGACCGGAGTACACTAAATGTACACTACTCTTAGAAAATTTGGGGTCAGTTAGATTTTTCTTTAAAATAAATTTTACATTTTTAGCCATGTGGAGTTATTTTTTATGATGGATGGATGCACTTTATTGGACTTCTATTGGACAATTGAATCCCAGCAGCCATCCTTTGCCATTAAAAAGCTTGGAAAAGCCAGGAATTTTTTGTTTTTCATTTTTTGGGGGTGAACTATCCCTTTGATGTTTCCTGAGCAGCAAATCTGAATATTCGAATGATTTCTGAAGGATCATGTGACTCTGAAGACTGGAGTAATGATGCTGAAAATACAGCTTTGCATCACAGGAATAAATAGCATTTTAAAATATATTCAAAAAAGAAAACTTATATTAAATTGTAATAATATTTCTCAATATAAGGGTACTTACTGTATTCTTGAACAAATAAATGCGTTCCTGGCGATCATTTAAGCCTTGTTTTAAAAACATTAAAAAATCTGACCCCAGATTTTTAAACAGTATGTATTCTTAAAATGTTTTAATGTTAACCATAGTTTCTGCCATACTTTTATTACTAGTGTAAAACCATAGTAAACTGTACTAAGTCACACTAATCAGCTTTTATGTGTTAATGTGTGTGCAGTGTGAGAGCGACTTTGTAGTCCGCCGACTGTGTGAAGGAGATCTCAGTCGGCAGCCGTATGCGAAGCGGGAGTGCGGCCTTCTCTACAGTGACGTATTTGCTCCATGTCACAATGTGGTGAGCAGCTCTCCTCTGGGGTTTAACAACACTTTTGGCCTACAGATAAAAAGGCCATGTCTTACCCACAGCCACACACAGGCTGGCAGAGCATGAGACAGACACACACACTGTCTGCGATGAACCAGCTGATAGATAGAAGCCTGGAGACTGTTTGCCATTCAAAATATGGCCACTAGGGGGCTGCGTAGGTTTGAAAAGCTAGAACATTCCACCATTAACACATTCAGTCCTGAGTGTGTGTTGCATAACCAATTGTGTGTTCTTGACAGGCTAATTGAGGTTTTAGATAACGTTAGCCATATATTGTGTGTAACTCATCCTTGTGGTCCCTCAGGTGGATGTGACTTGGTTTTATAAGAACTGTCTAACGGACACCTGCAACTGCAACCGTGGGGGTGACTGTGAATGTCTGTGTACTAGCATTGCAGCATATGCACACAAATGCTGTCAAAATGGTATCACGGTGAACTGGAGATCCCCCACCGTGTGTCGTGAGTACAAGCACACATAAACTTTTGACCTGTTTGTGCTGTCTGTCATTGTAGGTTAATGGGTAAAAGACGAAAAGGGGTTTTCAAACTAAAGTTGAATTCAGCTTTAAATTAGAATTTATTTCGGTTTCTGTCATATAAAATTGTCAGGCATATTTAGAACCAGAATCATTAGATGACATTAAAAACTATTTAAGGATCACAGTGCAGCCCTAAAAACTATTAAACTGCATTTTAAATCTTTACCAATCTTTGCCACTATCCTGCAAACCAGTAGGTTGCACCCAAGATTTTTGTTTAAAATACAATGACATTTAGTATGAACTTATTTCTTTTCCTTTTATATATTTTTAAGTATAGGTCAGAATGAGTATGTTATTTCTTTTTTACATAAATATATATCTTATATGCTGATTGAGGATGGAGGATTATTTCAACATCCATATTTTGACATTTTATATCCATAAAAGTTGAGATATTAAAGCGGACATTACTTACATTTAATATGCTTTCTTTGTATATCAAGTCACTTTTTTAAATTGAATCTGATGCAGACAAATGAGTTGTCTTGTCTTTGACCCTAATTCTGTATGCATAGACAAACTAACATTTCTAATGCAAAACTAACCCAGCATTCAGTTTGTACTTTATTCACAACTGCTCCTCTTTGCTGTCAGGATCTATTTATTTAATCAGACTCTGTTTCAGTTGCAGATTTGTCACATTAAAAAACTTAAATGCACAGCTAGTGCTTTTTCATTCTTCTTTTTAAGCTGGTAATGTTGAAATAATGCATGCAGACGCATGATACAACCTGATTGCAACTAATATAAGTGTGTTTCTTTTAACAGCATATGACTGTGAATATTACAACCAAGGTAAGAATGATTTATTCTGTTTATTTACCTAGAATACTACTGTAAGCACCAGAAGATCTTGCCCTAACCTTTTTTATGTATGTATGTTTGGTTAGAGCTGGGAGAGGGTCCGTTCACTCTGTCCAGTGCAGAGCAGAATGACTCTGTATGTGTGTTTGGGGCGAATGTGAGCAGCGGTGAAGTGTTTCCCCTTCTGAGGACCAATGCTCAGCCCAGCACCATTTTCCACTTCATGATCACAACTGGACTATACAAGGACCGAGCTTCCAGTGAGCACATACTCTTCACTTCAACAGCAAAACAAAAAGCAAAACGAGTTGCAGAAGAAAAAGACTAAAACGAATATGCATCATACACATGCTTTAATGCAAAATACAATGATCAGGTGTTTTTTGGGGTGTATTATTTTGCATTAAATGCTGCTCCACACAAACTCCATCTTTGCAAACTCACGAGCTTAGTCGCTTATAGCATGCATTTGAAAATTTAACATTGCTAACCACATTCCCAAATTTGTGATGAGAATCAAATCTGTTATCAAAATAAAATCTCTGTATTAAACATTTGAAAGCAAAGTAATTAAGACATAAATATTAATAATGTTATTTTACCGTTGCACTGTAAAATCCAACAATAACAATACTTATAATCTTTTTATTTTACAGTTTAAAAAAATATGAGTTGCAATAGTTACATATTTCTTCATTCATTTGAAATATTTTAATTGAAATATTTTAAACAATATTTGTTTTATCATTATTTCATAAAAAAAAAGTTTTTGCTTTACAGTAGCATTATTGCAATAGTAATATTTATGGTTACACTATTTTAAGGTGTCCTTGTTACAGTGTAATTATACATTTAAGTCCTGAGTAATATTAATTATTAATATATGAATTTAGGGCTTGGCTAAGGGTTTTATTTGCATGTAATTATGCATAATTATTTTGTATTATAATAATGAGTGCATGTAACGTATAACAAGGGCACATTACAAATTGTTTACCATATTTCTTTATTTCTTTATTTATTATTATTATTATTATTATTATTATTATATAGCTATACTGAATGTCCTTGGCCGATCATATGTCTGCTTCTTATTAGACAACTGAACAAAATCGACCAGCCTATGAAAGAAAAAATATATATTTACATGTGGTTTACCTCTATAATTTATTTGAAAGCTGAATAGTAGCATCTACTGATGTTGTATTTGATATTTGCACTGCTTCAGGACTTCCTGTTGTCTCACTGGAGTCTGCAGAGAGGCCCAACTACTTTCTGTGTGTTACTGGGAACCGTGGGCTACGACTGGAACTCTGGCAGCCTGGGGAAGAGTTCCGACGTAAGGCCACCTTCATCCACCACCAGGGCCTGTGGTTACCTGGTCGAGCGTCCTTTGAGTTGCACAGTCAGAAGGGTGTCTTCCTCACTCTTTCTCATACACACGTGCGAGCTCAGAACTACGACCACTCGTATACCTTCAAAATCAGCAGCAGCTTTATCATTGAGGGTAAGACCGGTCTGCAAATATCTATATATCAAATATACTGTGCAAGTGTAATTTATCATCTTATCATCAGGCCCATATTACCTGCTCTGATTGTGGAATGAAACTTAAATATAATGCAATGTATTAAACAGAGCAGAGACTGACACAGATTTCTGTGGATGCACGTCATATACTGTAACCTTGTTTGAAGTGCTTTCTCTTATGTCTCTAATGTTTATGATGGCTGTGTTCCTGCACTTTAGAGAGCAGTTTTTTGATCCCCTACCGCTTGATGTGCGAGTGGAAGTATCATGCATGTGCCAGTCCATGTGTGAAAACATGCAACGACCTCGATGCAACACGCTGCCAGTTTTTACCTCCGTAAGATCATGTGCATATGCTAAAATATTCATTTATGTGACAGCTATTCAAAGGGTGCTTGCTAAGGCAGGTATTATACTGGTATCAAACTAATCTGATTTAAAATGCTAAGAACACACATAAAATCTAGATTTCAACTGAAATGTATTTTTATATAAAATAATATAAATATAACAAATACTAAATGTAAAATATTGTTTTTAATTAACAACCTCAATAATGGTTGTTTTTAAGTCACAGAATCAATCATGGTTAATTTATTTTCTTAAAATAAAAATCTAATTAAAATCATCAATGAGGATAATGAGGACTACAAAACAGAAAAAAGAAAAAACATCTTGACATATTGTGACAATTTTCGTATTTTTCGCACTACAAGTCGCAGCTGAGTATAAGTCGCATCGTTCCAAATATACGTCATGATGAGGAAAAAAACATATATAAGTCGCACTGGACTATAAGTCACATTTATTTAGAATCAAGAACCAAGAGAAAACATTACCGTCTCCAGCCGCCAGAGGGTGCTATATGCTTTCTTTGGTAGACTACAGGAGCACTGAGTGCCGTCTGGCGGCTGTAGATGGTAATGATTTCTCGTTCATTTCTCTTAGTTAATTTGTCTTGGTTCATTTCAAATTAATTTTGATAAATAAGTCGCACCTAACTATAAGTCACAGGGCCAGCCAAACTATGAAAAAAAGTGCGACTTATAGTCCAGAAAATACGGTATGTACTTATTTGTCATGAAAATCATATCACAATGCATAAGAAAATGTTAACCAGGCTTCATGTTCTTTATGCAAAATCTAATATTATGAAGAAGACATGACCTAGACATATTGTTATGAGATACACCCTCACAATTTCTTCAGAAAGTCTTTCATTCTCTGATCTGGTTTAGAGTTGAAGGTTGTTTTCCACGCTGTCCAAAGTCTATGCTGTTGGACGAAGTGACCAGGCGGTGTGTTTACAAAGAAGACTGTATGTGTGAAACCATCATATGCATCACTTTCATCATCATCATATCTTTTATGAACATTTATGTACACTGTTCAACTTGTCTCAGCACTTGCATTGCTTCATATGTTCTTGCAGGTGTGATACTATCTCCAACTCCGACTCCTTACATGTTTGTGACCCGATCAAACAGAACCACAGCGGCACCAACATCTGCTCCTATAACCTCAACTACAACCACTAAAACTCCCTCCACAACAACAGCAACAGCAAGCACCGCTCCGAGCACAACTGCCAGTACTACAATCATAACTACACCTTTGGAAGCAGAGGATTTAATTGGCAGCCCAACTACACCCACATTACCACCAACCACACTCTCTTCAACTTTGGCCACCACCACCACCTCCACTGAAACTCCCACCACTCCCTCTCCACCAACCACAGAACCCCCTCCAGTCAGCACCGCCCCGCCCACCACCACAGCCACTACACAGCCCATAACAACACTTTTTACCACTTTATCAACCTCAACTACAGAAGTGCCCACCACACCCGAGCCCACCACCGAACCAGAGACGACATCGCTGACATCCACCGTCCCACTCGTTACAACCAGCACTGTCAGTACGACCGAGACCACAACGTCAGAACCGACTTCAACAACCATCACCGCAGAGACAACATCTGTCTCCACGATAACCGAGGAGCCCTCAACTACTACAACAGCAGTCCCGACAACCTCTGAGATAATGCCTTCTCCCTCCCCTTCACCTGAGACAACAGGAATAACAACAGTGCTGCCTCCGTTCCTTCTACCCACAGGGCCCTGCACTGTAAGAGTGTCATTCTTATTAAATAGTTTCATTTTATAGTATTTGATTCAATTAATGGTAAAAAAAATACTTTAAAGCTGCAGTAGGTAACTTATTAAAAATATATTTTTTACATATTTATTAAACCTGTCATTATGTCCTTACAGTAGAATATGAGACCGATAATCTGTGAAAAAATCAAGCTCCTCTGGCTCCTCCCAGTGTCCTATTGCCATTTGCAGAAAGTCATCCGCTCCTGGTAAAAAACAACCAATCAGAGCTGCGGTCCGTAACTTTGTTTGTGTTCAAAATGTAGAAAAATGTATATAATAAGCGAGTACACCATAAATCCATTTTCCAAACCGTGTTTTCAGCCTGTCCTGAATCACTAGGGTGCACCTATAATAAGTGTTTATATTCGGACTATTTTAGATTGCTTCAGCGGAGTAACCCAGTACCTTTGTGATTCTTCATAGACATAAACAGAGAGAAGTAGTTCCGGCTACAATGTTCTTCCGCAAGATGCAAGCAGTTCTGTTTATTAACCAGTAGAGCGTCAAAAGTTACCTAACGCAGCTTTAAATATGAAATTAAACAATGTTTTTAGTGTTCAGTTGAATGAATAATGGTCATAATACAAATACATTTAATGGACAAGACATCTTTCTTGTATTGTTATTGTTAACTAGACGTTAAATAATGTAAAATAATTTTCATTAATTTAAATAAAGCTGAAATTAAAAAAACGAATAAAATGAAAACTGGAAAAAATAGATTAGATTGGATAGAGTAGATTAGAGCTTTGTTTAATCAAAATATATTTAAAAAATACAAAACTATTAAAAATAACAAAAGCAGATGACACATCAATCTTGATCTCATGGGTTGAATTTGTTTGAATCGCTCTAATGGCTCACTTATTTGAATCAGAGAATCATTTGTTGACTCAATCCTTGAATTTGAAGTCAATAAAATGAATAGAAATGAAAAATAAAACCTGATACTTGCTTGCTTGTATACCTGTGACTCATGGGACTAAAATTGGAATAATTAGTCAGTGATTGTTCAGGCAACTACTTGTAGTTAAAGATTTAGAATCAGAGAATTGTTCAAATCTAATTCCTAGTATTTCTGAGTGTTCTAAGAAAAATATTTTTGCTATATAGGTTAGCTTTTGCTATGTTTTGATTCATCTTCCCTGAGATATCGGTGATGGATTCAACAGTACTTAGTGAGAGTTGACGTCTCCCGTTTCCCTCCCTCACATCTTTAAAATGAGTCATTAATCTACATAGGGTGAACACTTTTACCAGTCTTAATTCTTTGTTCTTGAGTCACTCCTACTTGCCAGTATGTTGATGTCCTGAGAGTAGAATCATGGATTAAGATGTAGAACAGTAAATAACTGTTAAATCTGTCTCAAAAACTCAAGAACAAAAACAGATAATTAATCATTGCATCTTACCTAAAATCATCCAGGGGTGCCTTATATAGTTTTTGATGGTGGAGGAGTTTATATGCTTTCTAACTTGTGAACGTCTCTGTTTTGTATCCATACAGCCTCCATATTCATTGCGTGTGGACGAGTGCAGTGAGTACATCTGCTTTAATGGACAGCTGATGCTGCATAATTCCTCTCAGCACTGCAGATACAACATCAGCCAGCCACAGTGCAACCTGCTTGGGACCCCGATCCAGACCAACACAGACCCCTGCTGCCCACTGTGGCAGTGCCCATGTAAGACAAACACACATGGCCATTCAGATATGCTCTAGATGAGAGGTGCTGTTGGCTTTGTTGTCAGTCTCCATCCTGCTTTAAAGATCTCGAGGATTTAAAACATCGGACGATAAAACTGCAGCACACGCTTATAATAAATAGAACATTATCGTGCATCGCTGTGGACACACGTTATCTTTATAGTTATTGTTCTTGTTTTGAACAGGCCTTATGTTTTTCATCTAATATTTATATTTAATTTCAGTTAATAAAAAAATCTCTGATAAATGTTTCTTCAGAAACTCTTTATCATGTTTAAAGTTTGCCTGTGTTTGTCTTCTTTCAGGTCGCTGCTCTATAATCGCTGACCTGCGTGTGATCACGTTTGATGGGAATAATGTGGCTCTGTATGATATCGGTTCTTATATTCTGGTCCACCTGCCCAGAGAGAAAATAGTCGGCCACATTGAGAAATGCCCAACCAGTGAGGTAAACCCACACTAACACTCTACCATGAAGAAATATGCTGTCTCCTATATATGCTTTTTACATTTTAATAAACACTTGACTTTTCCTTTCAGAGTGTGAACTACATCAGAAGACCTGTGAGTGTGTTATAAGCTTATTTATGTTCAAATTTGATCTATTATAATCATCCTTATGAGGATGAGAAGCTCATTTACTTTCTCTCTTCCTGTTAGACTCCCTCTGGTGGAACCTCTGGTCTGTGTTTTAAGAAACTGAACATTACAACTCTATCCTATCGAATTATGGTCAACCGCTTGGACCGGAAGGTAATGCTGGCAAGATTTAACCAGTTTTAGTCACGAAGTCATGTTGTTCTAAACCAGGGATGTCCAAACTCATTCCTGAATGGCCGGTGTCCTTCAGAGTTTAGCTCCAACTTGCCTCAACACACCTGCCTGGAAGTTTCATGCAAAGTAAGACCTTAATTAGCTGGTTGAGGTGTGTTTAATTGGAGTTAGAGCTAAACTCTGCAGGACACCGGCCCTCCAGGACCTGATCTAAACACAACAACAAATAAATCTGTATTATTAGTAGCTATTATTTCAGCAGCCATTACATAATTTTAAAATTGTTTGCGGAGTAAAATCAAAGAAAATGGCAACCAATAAATTCTAATTTATTTAAAAGTCATTATTCATGCATCTTGTGTCTCTGTTTAATCGTGACTCATAAACATGTTTGATCTGATACAGGTGTCGGTGAATCAGATCACGGCCCGGCTTCCTCTCACCAGACAGAACCTCCATATTGATGACACCGGGACCATGTACATCATTAAAACACCTAGTGGGATCAACATAAAGTGGTACCACAGCACTGGCATCATGGTCATACAGTACACGGTTCCTGATAACACCTCCACTAGGGGCCTCTGTGGTCAGTGTGTTGCATTTGCATTACACGTAATATCCTACTTTTCACAATATGTCCAAATCCAGATAAAAAAATGACCCACCCTGTAAGATTTGTTATTTAGTTTAATTCTAAAATATGTCACATTCTAGCACCTGAATGTGTTTTTCCATGTTGCTCTTATTAATTCAACAGCCTTTGGTCATTTGTGGTCATATAAGTGTGTGTGATGTATTTTGGTTTCTTTCTCAGGATGTTGTGATGGTAATCCAGCTGATGACCTGCGGCTGCCCAACGGTACTGTGGTCTGGGATGTTGAGGACATCCCAGTGTTCCTGCACGGATGGATGGTGGATACGTCAGAGGAGACAGATTACTTCCGCAGAGTGGGAGACAACTGCACCACCGGCAACTGCTCCAAATGTTTCACCATGCTCAACCAGAGACCTTTCTCTACATGTCACCACAAGGTACCACACACAAGCTTGAATACATATTCATGTGCAAACATGCCACTTACATCCATTGCACAAGCTGTTTGTAAATACTGGTGTTTAACATTAGCTATAAAATCATAGTTAGCTTTTACATATACATATTGATATACATTTCGATATACATAATTTGACCCATATATTGTATTAACCCCTTATAAAGGGGTTGTTTTAAACTATGTAAACTATTACAGATCATTTACATTAATTCACTAAATAAAAAATGAATATTAGATCAAGGAAAAAAAATGATTTAACTGCAATTGATTTAAAACTTAAACTGCAATAGAAGTTAATAAAACCTAAATGAAAGCAAGAATAAGATTGAAGTTGAAAAAGTTGGAAAGTTAAAGTACTAAAATAAATCAAAACAAAATAGTAGCATAAAACAAAATTACTGAAGCAAATAAATTTAGATGAAACTTGAAATCTAAAATAAAGGCTAATTCAAGTTATTAATAAATACTATAACTGTATATAAATAGTACTGAAACAACACTGATTTTACCTAATATTTGGGGAAATCTCGAGAAATTTCATCCCCACTGGCTTGTGAAAGTTCAAGCTTTCCTTACACGTGACCATTTTATCATGGATTATTCTTCCTAAGGTTTCTCCAGAACACTTCTGTGATAAGATATGGGCTGGTGACCTACATTATAAAGAGCATGAGTGTGACTTCCTGGCGGCTTATGTGGCCATTTGTTACACGCATCAGATCTGCTTCAGCTGGAGGAAAAGCAACTTCTGTCGTGAGTGTGTTCACAGATACTGTTTGGATGCATTTTCATAAAGGCTTTTGCTTAAATGCTTCACTTTTGACTGGTAGCATATTTATTCACTTTTGCGTATTTGAATGTTTTTGTACACGCAGCACTCAAATGTCCTCCTGGTAAAGACTACAAACCCTGTGTGAATACATGCAAGACTCGAACATGCCAAAACCGAGATTACTACGAGGAGAGCACCTGTTCTTCTATCAGAGAGGAGTGTGTGTGTAAAAGCAGCACCATCCTGCACCGAGCAGACTCTGCCTTCTGTGTCACCGAGGAGCAGTGCGGTGAGAATGCCACACACTATGTGTTTGCATGCATGCTAAATAAAGTGCTGTTTGCTTTAATGGCCTGTTATTTCCATGGGATCAGTGTGTACGGATAACGATGGTGCTCCACGCGCCCCGGGTGAGGTGTGGAACGGCTCTCTGCGTGGCTGCTGTCTGTTCAAGTGTCTGGAGAACGGTAGTGTGGTTCCTGTGGAACCCGAGTGCAGTTATGATCCTGCCCCGCTGTGTGAGAGGGAGGGAGAGTATGCAGTCGATGTGCTGGAGGAAGGAGTCTGCTGTCCTAAGAAGATTTGTGGTATAAACACACATGGATGTATACTGCACAAATCCATCCTGGCATCATTGATAATAATAAAACATGTTTCTTGAGCAGCAAATCAGCATATTAGAATGATTTCTGAAGGACGGTGTGACACTGAGACTGGAGTAATGATGCTGGAAATGCAGCTTTGCATCATAGGAATTAATTGCTTATTAAAATGTATTACTATAGAAAACAATTATTTTATAAAATAAAAAAAATCTTAATTTGAAATATGCAAAACATTTATATTTTTTCTTTCTGTTTGAAAATTGTGCATCCTGTTTGTTTGCCCCCTTTCTCATCTCAAATATGTTTATTTATTTTATTTCCCCGTTTTTTTGTTCTTGCCATCAATATGGCCTTAGATGCAAAACAAATCACAAATCAGAAATGCACATTAAAAATGTACAGTATTTTTGCTTCAAGAAAATGAACCAAAATGTTCTTGACTAGTGCTTGTGTGTTTGTGTGTAGAATGTAACCTCACCATCTGTCAGAGTGAAGTGCCCAGCTGTGAGAATGGAGACAAGCTGGTGATTGGCTACAGTGCTCTGTCCTGCTGTCCCGAATACAGATGTGGTAAGAGCTGATGTAATCCTTACTCTGATTGGCTGTGTATTTGGTCATTGGACAAAGGTCATTCTTCTGATTGGTCTCTACTAGAATGTGATCCGCTGGCATGCCAGAGTGTTCCTGCCCCGCTCTGCAGAGAAGATCAATTCCTGGTGGAGGTCAGAGGGGCACACGCTTGCTGCTACAGCTACATGTGTGGTAATAATATCTTAGAAATACTTGAATTCTACAGCTGACATTCTTATCTCTGTGCTCACAATACATTCATTTATATATTCAACTATAAATAATAATAGAATAATAATAAGAATGTTATGTTATATACACTTATATAATTTAGTACTAAAATCTAAGCTTTTGATAATACATAATTGTTTTTAATAAAGGTAATGAATAATATCAAACTTATATCAAACTATTTAAAAACGTAATTATCAATAACTAAAATTCCAAGTGTACATTATTTGTGTACTATTTTTAAGCATGTATTTATAATTCTAAATATAGATGATTTTAAATATACAAAGGTACAGAAAATACACATTCTGATGCATATAATACACATAAAGTGTGTTTCTGTGTTTCTTCACACACACACACACACACACACACACAAAAGCTACAGTACTGTTAAAAGTTTTAGGCACTTATGTAAAAATGCTGTAAAGTGAGGGTGAAGAGTGAAGTGCTTTAAAAAATAATGTCATAAATACATTTTATTTATCAATTAACTAAATCAAATCAACATTTTGTGTGACCACACTTAACATTTAAAAAAGCTTTTGTCCTAGGTGCACTTTTGTTTTTCAGGTAGCTTTACAAGTAGGTTTCTTGTAGCATCTTTGAGACGTTGCCACAGTTCATCTGGATTGAGTCTGTCTCAGTTTGTTCTGTTTCTTCATGTTATTTCAGACAGATTGATGATGATGTTGATCAGATCTTTGTGTGGAGCATTGGCTGTTGTCAGACTCCTTATGCAAAAAAAAAAATGTCCCTGGATTATTACATTTGATGGCAAAAATAATGTTTGGAAATTTAAAATGATATTTCCTATTAACACACTACAGCAAAAGATAATAATAATAACTGACTTTAAAAAAAAAAATGTTGTTGGTGAAAATACTAATGACCTAAGACTTTTGCATTGTATTCTATACACAGTATTTATAATTTATAATTTACTAAAACTTAAGCACCTTAGCTTGAGACAAAGCATGATTTAAAATAATTATAATTAATAATTGTGTACTGTTTGAAGCCAGTATTTAAAAATGCATTATATATAAATGCAATGTACTCTATATAAATACACAAAGATCTAAAATTATGTATAATGCTTCAAAGTATACATTATAATGTAAAAAAAAAATACATAAAATGCTCTATAAATGTTATTCTTCTGTGATATTATTATGGCATGCTATAGTAATAATTTGCACATGCTTTGCAGTTTGTGAGTCCTGTATTGACCCTGTACCTGTGTGTCTGCCTGGAGAGATACTGGCTGTGGATGTGAACACCACTAATCACTGCTGTCCACATTATCATTGTGGTAGTTATAACACACACACACACACACACAGCATTCACTGTCCTGAAGTGCCCAGTCACTTTGTGTTTCGTAATCAAAGGAGAAACAGTCTGTGTCTTGATCTTTCAGTGTGTGATAGGAGTCTGTGTCCTGAGCCCAGTGTGAGCTGTGCTCCTGGAGCTGTACTGGTGAAGAGACCCGCGCCGGACAGCTGCTGCCCAGAGACACACTGCGGTACTGGACACACACACACTTACCTAGATATCGAAACAGTGCCTTCCCTCTGACTTCTTTTTGGTTTGAAGAAAATCTGTTTAAGATTTACAGAATAACCCTTACTCAAACTCTCAAATTCAGCTTTTGACATTTTACAATGCATTTTTTGTCCCTTTATGTACTATTTATGTTTCTTTTGTGGATGCTTTTATTTTAATTTTTTTTGTAGATTTAGAAAACTTCTGTGGATGTTTTTTTTTCAACATTTCTCTTGTAAATATAGTTCAACTTATACAAATACACGGATACAGAAATATTACACTAAAAAGTACCATGCCATTACTGTGAGTACAGTGTAAATCACATGATAATCGTCAATAGTCTGTAAGATTTTTTTAAGTACTTGTTATTATTGTTTAGCAAGGATTCATAAATTGATCAAAAGTTACAGTAAAGACATCAAATTTCTATTATATTCATCAACTTTCTATTTGTCAAAAAAAAAAAAAAAACTGAAAGCACAACTGTTTTCAACATTTATAATAATACAAAAAATGTTCCTTGAGCAGCAAATCAGCATATTAGATTTGTGAAGGATCATGTGACACTGAAGACTGGGGTAATGATGCTGACAATTCAGCTTTGCCAACACAGGAATAAATTATATGTAAAAATAAATTTAAATAGAAAATGAATAATATTTCACAACAAAAATATATGCAGCCTTGTTGAGCAGAACAGACTGCTTTCAATTTGTTTTAGTTTTTTTAAATCTTACCCACCCCAAATTCCATTTAATGACATCACTTTTAAATGTTATACTGATACACAGTTACATTTGTAACATCTGTTGTTTTTAGAATGTCAGTGTCACAACGTTACACTTCCTGTCTGCACTGTGGTGAGTGTTCTAAAATGTATTCTGTTTGTGTGAATACTGTGTATATAGTGGATTTGGTTGCCATAGGGAATTCTCCTGTAACCACCGTATTACACCGTGACCTTTGTGTTAAAGGGTGAAGTGAGAGAGGAGGAACCAGACGCCGGCGGCCCGTGTGGATGCCCACTGTATCACTGCAGTAAGACTCAAACAAACACTCACACTTTCCAAATCGACCTCACTATTCAATGAAACTGTTTATTTGTCTGTGTGTATGTGTGTGTGTGTAGAGAAGGCAGAAGTCTGTCTGTTTCAGGGCGTGACGATATTGAACCCGGGTCAGTCTATGGTGCAGTACTTTGAGGGGGAGCTGTGTTACACCGTTCAGTGCCTCACACATAAAGACCCCAGCACCGGGTTCTACGCCATGGAGGTCACCACTGCCAACTGCTCTGAGAAGTGTGAACCTGTAAGTCACATGAATAATTCAGCTTTCATTAATATGTATTAACAGATACTTCCCCGTGATTTTCCATGAAATTAATTAACATTTAAAAGGCACACATCATGTACAAATCAATGTACAAATATAGACTTAGGTTAGTCAATCATAACAGAGATGATCTACATACTGTATAGATAACTCAGAGAGAAAGTGGAAGACAGTCATGTAAAATTTAATTATAGATGGTTTTTGATTTAAAAGTCTATATTATGGCCCATTTATATATTATATTATATTATATTATATTATATTATATTATATTATATTATATTATATTATATTATATTATATTATATTATATTATATTATATTATATTATATTATATTATATTATATTATATTATATTATATTATATTATATTGTTTTCCCAATATTATGTGAATTATATGTCTTTATTTATTTATTTTAATTAATATTTAGTTTTATATTTTTGTAACTACAGTATCAGGTTTATGTCCCATCATCTGATCCACATGTGTGCTGTGGCTCCTGCAAAAACATCTCATGCTCATATCCCAGTGAAAATGGGACTACAGAAGTATTTATGGTAATTTTTTCTCACTGTCTGATCCTTTTTGTTGATCTTGTAAAGCCTGACATATATATCAAATAATGATCTATGTGCATATACGTTTTTGTTGAGTATCATATTTGACACATCAGGCTTTTATGGCACATGTGATAGAGGAGAAGAATATGGAGCTCATTCTTGAGGAGGAAAAAAAAAACATTATTTGGTACAGTTGCTGATATTCATGACCCTAAAAAGATAAAAAGAAAGAAAGAAATTCAGCTTTTAATGTGAATTTAGTGAGCTCTTTATAACAGTACAGCAGACTACTCTCATAAATCGCATATAAATAGTAGTTGTCACTCTACATCTTGCAATAATATGTCTCATTGGATCATTTTAAGATAATATTTTATTATTTTATTTATTAATGCTTAGTTTTATGATCATATCAAATACAAAGATAATTGACAAATGTACAAATAAACATTCCTCAAAAGTCAAAAGGCTGATATTAATGATTTGATACATTTAAGCATAATGAACCTAAGTTGCTTCAGTCTAGTAATTTTTCATCTTATATAAAATCCATTATATATCACTGTTAATAATACTACAATCTAAAAGTGATTTTTAAATAAAGATTTCACAGCCAAAAAAATGTGAACCCTGAAGTTTTTACAATTATATACTACAGGTCCTTTTACATGCTAATAAAAAGTATAAACCATGTAAAGATTTTGATCATGTTTATAATTTAGAGTCCATAGAAATTTGCATATTGAATGTGATCCAGTAGGTTGTAAAGGGTTAATGTAATCTTAAACATATCCTTAAAAAAAACTTTTTTTGTGAACAATTTCCTCTTTGAGGATGTGCACAAATGGATGTTTTGTCAGATTTGCTGAGGGCATTTTTTTAGCACATTTATCCACAAAAGTATTGCTGCTGTAGGTCAAAAACACACACACAAAACCGCGTCATTGTTTTCAGGAAATACAAAAAGGCTGAGCCTCCAATGCATTAATCTGAGAGTGTATTTTGATGTGGTTGGCAGGCAGGAAGCTCATGGGTGGCTAACTGCACGCGCTTTGACTGTATGGAGACGGCGGTTGGCGCAGTAGTTCTGGCCTCTGGAGTGGTCTGTCCTCCTTTCAATGACACAGAATGTATTCAGGTCTGACTGAAATCAGTGCATTCCTTCAGCTTTTTTGTAACAGTTTGTGCTGTTGTGCTTCTAACCTCAGTGCTTTGTGTTTCAGAATGGAGGCGTAGTTCAGACGTATGTGGACGGTTGCTGTAAGACATGTGAGTATGTGTTTCTGGGGCTGGCTGTGCTTTCTGGGAACGCTGGGGGCTGTTTGGAACAGCATGACGGTGAAGCAGTGCTGGGCTTTACTAGCTGCTGGTTGCGTTTTGGTTAGATCCTGGGGAAAAATGAGCACTGCTGTACACGTCTCAAAGGGCTCTTTCATTCTTTTCTTCCAGTTTCAATTTCATGCGCTTTTCCTTGTTCTCAATCCCTCAATGATTTTATATGCCGTGATCTGGGGAGAAATTTGTATTTCAGCACGAAACAAAGTACTTACAGGGTTTTTTGTGATGGAATACTAATGAAAGCCAGATAGTTTTAATGTTGTCCTCTCTATGTGTTCTTTGTCTTCTGTGTAATCTGTGGCTCGGACTGGATTTTATGCTAAGGGATTGGTGTTTGTGGTTTTTAGCTGCCGCTTGTCAAAGCTTGGTGCTTTACATACAGTATAAACAGGTTCAGATGAATAACTTTAGCAGATCTTGAATGATAACAACATTAGTAAAGCAATCAGACTCAGTTTGTACAGAAATAACTTATGTTTCAGTTACTAAAATAGGTTTTTCAGTGGCCCATGGTCCAGTTTTTATTAATGAAATCAAATTATATTTATACAAAATCTGGGTTTCCATAGTACAATAAATACAATAGAATCTCACAATAAAATCTAAAAACAAGATACAGAAACATGATGAACATTTTTGTAGTCAATATTCGAATTTGTTTAAATTATTGTTAAAAATCCTTATCCAGTTGTTTTTAATGACTACTAAAAAAAAGAATTGAAAAGTCATGGGAATGAATGGGTTAAAAGGTGTGGGCACCCTATATATTGGTCTATTACTAATAATAAAAAAAACATTAAAAAAACAAACATTTTTTATGTTATGTTGTGCTGTTTATGATCTAGGATTCTTTGATTAATAGGAGGTAAAAACAGCATTTATTTGAAATGGAAATATTTTTATCATTATGAAAGTCTTTAGTTTAGATAAATGTAATGCATATTTGCTGAATAAAAGAGAATAAAAAAAAGAAAAAATATCTTACTGATCCCAAAACTTTTGAATAGCAGTGCATGCATTTTTTAATTTTTGTGAAAGCACATTGGAAAATGCTGCATGAATCTGTTCTTAATAACATCTTCGATAAGAGCCAGTGGTCTTGGCATGGCATGCTAGAGGGATACAGGGGTGATTTTAAGGAAAAGCTCAACATGTCTGGCATCTGCCTTTGCTGGCTATGTGCTATATTTGCTTCCAACAAACTGGTATGTATTTTTTGTTTAAGTGGTGGTCTGTGCATCTTTTTACGCTTGAGGGCACTTGAGGGCACAGGTTTGTGTGTATTCACATTGGTTTGGGGGCTCTTGCATTTGTGCTGCGTGCTGGAAGCTTTACAAACGACTTCAACCAATGAACTTGTTATGGACTTGTGAGTTTGTGAACCTGCCCCTGTGTGTTTCTCAGGTGCTGGACTTGGTTTGTTGCCTTTTTCCGTTAGTCCAGTAACACCCACTGCTAGTACTAACTGTGATACAGGTACTCACTCATCTACTGAATTAACTTGATCTGTGTCTCATAACATTGTGTGTTTTGAAGAAAATATTTGACACCTATCTCTTTCAGTCTTGCCGTTATTTTCTTTTAGTTTGAGTGACCTGAAGTGTGTGAGACATTTGGCCTGTAATAGGAAGTCACTTCTGTTTCAATACCTTACACTGTTTTTGTTTTTTTGCGAAAAAAAAAAATAATTTTAAAGAATGTTCATACTTTGGCTGCAAAAACTTATTTTTTAAAATAGGCTTATTTTTTCATTTGATTTTACTAATAACGTCTTATTGCACTGAAATGTAATCAACTTTTTTTTAATCAAAGTATTTGTATCTTATTTTAATAATGATTAGTTTTAATAGTTTTGGGGGAGGGGCTTGACAACATAATGAACTATAGTGAACTTTAATGGGAGAACAATACTCACACATGAACGTCCGTTTAACATTCAAACACAGACACAACTGTTTTGTGAACAAACTCCGCTTCCCTCCCACCATCTCAAACACGGCTGTAAAGTCTTGACTTTTCTGTTGAAACCCCTGATAAATCTTCCAAACCTGTTCTCCATTTCAACCCACAGAATCTCTGTCAGAATTAATGACCCAGAAATGAAATGTAAAATATTCACACTGTCCTCAAAATGGTTAAATGACTTTCATTTTATCATTGTTATTCAAAAAATATATATAATTATTATGAGTGAAAAGTTCAGTTCTCAGTGGTCCCACTTAATCATTGTCAGACAAATGTCACCATGGTTACTAACATGTCAATCAAGCGGAGCCCCCAAGGTGCAGCAATAATAGTCACTGAGCCTGTTAGTGTGTTGTGTGTGTGTGTTTGACTCATTGTTATAGCCACATTTAAAAAGATTACACTGCACTTGGTTTAGCTGTCAAAACAGACCTCAGCTGACGAAGTATCATAGATGAATTTTGTGAAAATTGTGCAGCTGTATTACTACCAAACATCATTAAGCTCTTTCACATGTATTTTCTTTTTTAATAATGAACATGAAATTTCTTAATGTCTAATTGCATGTTCCTGATCTTATTGCACATTCTTCCATATATATGTATAGTAGGTATATGCAACCTTTCTGAAATCAATATTTTAAAATGTAATACCAGTTAATGTAATATTACAGCAGTAATTTGAAATAATTCTAGTCAAGATGAATAAAAAATGTCCTGTTGACAGGTTTTCTAATTTTATTTTTTAATAAAAACACATTAATTTTTTTCTTCAACAGTGTTCCATTTCAGTAGTACATTGGCTTCTAAATATTGTCTGAAGTTGATTTAAAACAAATAATGTCATGTTTGTGTTTATTTGTAAGTCTCATAGTTTGTGTGTGTGTGTGTTTGTGTGTGTGTGTGTGTGTGTGTAGGCAAAGAAGATGGCAAAACCTGTAAGAGAGTCGCCATCAGGACCACCATCAGAAAAGATGACTGTAGAAGTAATGCACCTGTAAGTGTAAAAAAAAGAAAAAGAAGAGGATATTCTGCTTCTGTTGTATTTTGTATTTGGGACTATTCTCTATTCCTTTTCTGCTCTATTTTTGTTATTTCTGAAATACAGCAGGATTGAGTACAGTTTTTCTTCTGGAATATGAATTGTTAGCTTTCATGTCTCTTTATTTTTCTCTTCAGGTGACTGTGTACTCGTGTGATGGAAAATGTCCATCTGCCACCATCTTCAACTTTAACATTAACAGTCATGCACGTTTCTGCAAGTGCTGTCGTGAGAACAGCCTCCAAAACCGTATCATTCAGCTGTACTGCACTCGAAACGCCACTACGGTGGACTATTACTACCAGGAGCCAATGGACTGCTCCTGCCAGTGGAACTGATTCCTTGTGGACTGTGTGGATTAAGTTAAGATCTCACTGAGAGCACTAGCTTGATGCAGACAGGCCCAAATCCAACCGCATATCGCTGTATCTGATGTGTCTTAAAATCTATAATTTATCTGCAAAGAACAGTAGGTTAATCAAACATTTATTCAAATAAGAACAACAAACTGCTGTTAAATTGGTATATTGTTTAGATTTTAGTATTAACATTTGTTAAGTGATGAAATGACATGGGGAAGAGTATTATTAGAATCAATATTTAGTATTTAACATTTTAAATACATTTATACATTGTAAAACCAGATGCTTTGTTTGTGCTTTTCTAACAAAAAAAGTGTTTCTTATTAAAAAAAATTATTACAGAGACAATAAACAAGCCAGTCTCAAGCCCTGTTCACATCATGATAAAGATATCTGTACCAATAACTATATTAGCGTCCACACCAACACAAATTTCAATATTATGTCAATTATTAGCATGCTTAGCATTTTTGTCATCCTCCATATAAATGCTAAAGCTCATCAAAACAGCATGGAGTCTGACTGGATGTCAATGTTTTTATCGTTCATCATTCTGCAAAACTTTATCGTTAGACATTGTCTTTTGTGTAAACAGGCCTTTGGCATTTGATATTTAAAGAGAAATCTCACCGTTGCTTGACAGGCGCATATTCACACTTGTTGATGTCCATCTGTATAAAAACATGACGTGATGAACTTGAATTTCCATACAATAGCCATAATGCCAAACATATGATTTCTGCTGCAAGTGAACTGAATTGTATAAGCATAGCATATAGTAAACTACCTATAAACCTGCATGTTATTGTCACAGTTTTTTAAATAATAAAATAAACATACAAAAAAAAAAAAATTGTCCATATGCACTGAACAAATCAATCATTTAATTGATTTACCAAGCTATTTTGTAATATCCCGTTCAATTTGCCACATATTAGTAGTCACGAAATACTAATTAATAACTTATTCTTAAGAGCTATTATAAATAGTTTTGAGTTTTGAGAGGCAGGGGAGGCATGTCCTCAAGGAATGTGGGGTATTTTTGTGTAAACTGATCTTAGCTAAATTCTTTGCTCTAAGATGGCATGAAATGCTCTTATGACCACAAAGACTGCTGCTGAAGTTTGACTGACCAAACTATTGTAGTGTAGGTTATTATTACACTGCAAGCTGCGAGGCTAAACACATGAGTGTTTTGCTTCAAGGATTTGGTGTCATCTATGGACACTGGAATTATGGATCAAACTTCATGGACAAAGCTCTGGTATTGTTTTGGCAACTTCTACACTTTCAGGTAATCATTTATTCAAACTGTTATTGGATTGCATCATATTCACGTTAAGGAAAATGCATCTGCTGTGAAGGAAAATGATATATGGCTTTCTGAGAGTTAAAGAGTCACGTAAATAAATGCTGCTTTTGTTAGAAACTTTCTAAGATGGAATAGATTTTTAGAAAGCTATTAGGCCCTGTTTGCTTTTTTATGTGCTATTATTCATTAACGCAAGTTATTCCAAAGAGAAGATCTTTGTCTTTGCCATCTTTTATCTAGTACTTGCTTCGCATCTGAAATGCCTTTCTTTTTCAGTTGACGTCATATAGGCCAGAAATAATGTAAATTAATTGCCCATTTTTATTTTGGTCATTGTTCTAAGCAATGCAGCCTCGTTTTATACCAGTATTCCATTCAGAGTTTCAAATATCCACAGACAGAAAGTGAATTCCACTGGTTTGATGGCTGTATCTACAACTTATTTTTAAATGACATCATCGCTTTCATCCAATCAAACGGCTGTGTTGCACTGCTGACGAATGGGACTGGAGCAGGATACTTCTTCACTGCTTTCCTGTGTGACCTGCAGCTTCCTGAATGAAGTGAATGAAGGAGCGAGATACAGAGTGTAGTTACTTTCACTGCGATAAGTTGGATATGATTTACACAAGCAGGACTTGTTCCTCGATCAACCTCCACTGTTGTTCCTGGAAAAAGAGCTTGGGTTGAAGTCAGGACTGATCGGGTTGATATGAATGTTGTTCCTGGATCAACAAAGCATTTTGATCCAGGAATATGTCCTGTTTTGATAAATCAAGCTGAGCAATAAGTATTGCTTGGTCAGGACTGAGCATTTTCAGAGAAATGGCCAGAGAAAAGCCGTATTGCTCAGGAGTTTCAATTTATAAAATTAGTCTCTAATGTTTCTCCATTAATTAAAACCAAGCTGATGTTAATTAAAATATACATTTTACTTGAAAAAATATTAGCTAATTAGTTAAAATTGTAATCAAAAATGACTAAAATGAAATAAAAATAAAGCTAACTTAATATAAATTACAAACAAAAAAATGTGATTTTACTGTAGGCTTTAGTATCTATGTAGCAAATTTTAAGAGTGTTTAGATCTTTTTTTATGAAACTCTAGAAAATATACATGAGATTACTGGGATAATTTACTCTGGAGACTAAAAGTAATAAGTAAAAGTTTTTTTTCATTTCATCATTTACTGACCCTCATGTTATTCCAGACCTGTATGAATTAGTTTTATACTTTTGAACATGAAAGAAGATATTTTGAAGAACAGTGGTAACCAAACAGTTGCTGCTAACCATCTAGTATGTTTGAGAAAGAAATTGAGAAGCAGCAGGCCAAAATGACACGTTCAGCTCATCTCTGAGTCTGTGTTTTGCAGCATGGACTGCTGGGTAATAGTACACTGTGATTTCTTAACCGAAGGAGCCACTTGGAAGGACACTTCTAAACATTTAAATCACACATGGGACACTCCATGGTTTTGTGTACTTTCACAGATCACCACAAGACTACTGGTGCACATGAAATGTGCCATTTGAAGGCTCTTAGTCTCTGTTTTCATTTATTTATTTATTTGAATTGCTGTCTAACAGAAATATTTGAGATCTTAAGATTTGATTTGAGATTTTCTTTTTAGATGAACTGTCTCTGTTGCAGTGTTGCAGAGCAGCATTGAATGGCTGAAACTGGAGAGTGTGTGTGAGACAGAAGCAGCATTTAGCTATTTAGCAGGTCTAATGAATCTCACCTGGACTTATCTACTGGTTTAACTCTTGCTCTAATCAGAAGATGAATGTGCATGTGTTTGCATCTTTTTCTTTTATTGTGCAAAACTGAAATCTGTGTGTTTAAGACTACAGCAATATATAGAGTATATACAAAATATACGCCATCTTTATTTTTTGGCTTAACTGTCACAGAATGGAATGCAAAGGATTGTGGGATATCAAAGGCAGCGAAGGATACATCTATGCTGCCTTCAAAAATTGGCCAGATGAAGGCATCTCAGGAGACAGAAACTGAAGCTAACATTGAATTTGGACATGCCTTGATGCCTTCCTACCTTGGAAAGCGTCCTCCAAAGGGAGTATTTTTCAGTTTAGGGATGCAGGCCCTGAGTCACTGCTCTCCCGCAGCTGTATGCCAGGTGTCAGGGAGAAGACTATCTTTGTCAGCTGGGCAGAGTGTGTGGAGAAAGAATTTCACATTTAATTCACTATGTTACTTGCCATTTACATTACACAATTTTCTGCATCATTTTCCATTGCCATTTATGTACACCTGGGTGAAGTTAAAGTAACTTTCTTTTAGATCTTGGAACCAGCTGCTATGCAAGATGGCTCAAAATAGTAAAATAAGTTAATGAGAAAAGCTCAAGATGTATTTGTCAGCAAATGCCACTTGATTTATATGGTTGATATTTAATTATTTTTTTGCAGTGAAATTCAACTGTGGCTTATGCATATATATGTAATGCAAGTAAGCAAGAATTTGCAATCTTATCCTGTTTTACTGGTGAAATCAGGCTATTTTATCCTCAGATTTGATAAAACTTTTCTGGAACAGGCGGTGTGACATCATGTACCGTAATTTAGCCTGCCACTGTTACATTACTTAACAAACCTTGTGTTTGTGAACATGTGACAGAAGACCACAGAAGATGCTTTTGTTGTATGATATTTATGAGCAAATGATTTCTGATAAAATTATTGCCAGTTATACACATCATTTGAAGTGCACGCAAACCCCAGACTCCTGTGTGTGTTTGTGGGAGTGTCTGAGGTGCATGTATTATTAATGGTATCTAGATGTTTTGAAGACAGTTTGATGCATGATGGTATTTTGGGGGAATATTGCTGCGTGTTTGATTAATGTGAGCCATTGTCTTCAGTCAGGCATAGCCAGTGCTATAAGAATCACATTCATATATCCGATCACATTTAAAGTGTGGTTTGCTGATTATCTTGTGCTGACATTAAGATTTTACCTGAGGTTTATTGTGTAGTATATTATGTTTTGGTCTTCCAGGAGAGACGTGACTCAGCAAGCTTTGTCGTGTACTGAAAATGAGCCTTATTTGAAAAAATTATACTCCATTCAATTATAAGAAATGCAACCACTTAATAAAAATAAGCTAAAATAACCCTGAACTTGAAGGTGCAAAACAACTCCTTCAACAAAACACACAAAAACATAAGATCTTATCATTGCACAGGTCAGTTGCATGTTTTTGCACTGCATGACATGCATTATGCAGGCTCTTTTAACAATATATATACTAATTAAATACCAAATTGAATACTTGAGATTAGCAAGGTTGTGTGCAATTTAATAACCTAATAATGTTTTTTTAAATATTTAATATAGCCTATTTGTACATTATTCCTAATCAGACTTTTGTCTTTGAATCTCAAAACGTGCAAACCAAATACAGTGCCATTTCATATGATCTAATATATAAAGTTATTATAGAAAAATATATGGAATTATGTCTTTTCAAATACAACTATTTGAAAATCTGGAATCTGAGTGTGCAAAAAAATCTAAATATTGAGAAAATCACCTTTAAAGTTCTCCAAATTAAGTTCTTAGCAATGCATATTAAGTTTTGATATATTTACAGTAGGACATTTAAAAAAATATCATGATCTTTACTTAATGTCCTAATGATTTTTGGCATAAAAGAAAAATCTATAATTTTGACCCATACAATACATTTTTGGCTATTGCTACAAATATAACCAAGTGCCTTAAGACCATTTCCAGGGTCACAAATTATGATTTACTTTCATTATTTATGTGTATTTTTTCATAGTCCGTATATATTCCTCTAGAATTCCTCCTGAAATGTGTACCTGTTTTTGCTTGTCAAGTAAAAAGCATAACATTATTTTCATTGACAAACAACACTCTTCAAAAAAAGGTTCCAAATTATGGTTTCCACAAAGCACCTTTCAGGGAACAGTTCTTATAAGAAACATTTTTAATTCCTAAAGAACCTTTTTTGCACTATAAAGTACAATTGGAAGATTTCATGGATGTTAAAAGTTCTTAATGGAACCACAGAGGCCAATTAAAGAACTACCATTTGTAAGATTTAAATACAAATGCAAGGTTGAAAATGATAGTTTTAGTGAGCCAAATGCCTTCTGCAAGACTTCTAAATTTGATAATGACCCGAATGATACAAAATCTAGGTCAAAGCAACAATATCCGTCCTGCTTCATTACAGAAGAATGGGAAATAATGGCAACATAAATGCAAGAAGTGACAATTATAATGAGTTGTGTGTTAAAAAACTAAATAAAACAATTTCTGTAATTAACCAATTAGATTCTAGTATTGAATAAAGCTGTCATACAATAGGATTATATACTGAATGTTTTTTTTTTCTGTGTGTTTTATCTATGTGTATGCAGTACCCACGGTCCCCTCGAAACCAGAAGGGGAGCAGGTCGGTTCCTCAGGGATCCTGCTGTCCTGGCGAATGCCTCTCAGATACAAGCAAATATGTCCACATCCCGACCCAACCTTCACTGAGGTCTTCAAGAGCCTGGACATCCCAGAAACCCTGCTGAACACCCTCACCCCTGGAGCCACATACTGTACAACATCAAGGTGCACGCTTGAGCCTCATCTCATTTCAGTTGATCATTTGATAGCAAAAATGAGATAAAAGCACAAAAAAAATACATCATGTTTTATGCACATAAATCTTTGTCCACAGCATAGATTTAACCGAAGCAAAGATTTTTAAATATTATAGGAACAAAATGTCAAGCTTCCTAGAGTGCGCATAACACATATGACTACAATATGTTTTTATGGAAATATTTGTGAAACTCAAGTATAATCACTTCTGCAAAGCTACATCAAGCAAATGGTTTGATATGTAATTTATGATTTCATATGTAATTTAATCTTGTGATGACAAAGCTGAATTTTCACTTTTCAGTGTCACGTGATCTTTCACAAATCATTTTAATTTGCTGATTTGCTGCTCAAGAAATGTTTCTTATTATTATTATCAACGTTAAAACAGTTGTGCTGCTTAATATTTATTTGCAAACTGTAAAACTGTTTTTTTCAGGATTCTTTAATGCATCCTTGCTGAATAAAAGTGTACTTTTCTTACAAAAAGAAATTAAATTAACTGACCCTAAGTTTTTGAATGGTAGTGTATATACAGTATAAAATAACAGAGTTGCAAATGCATTAATAACAAAAGCTATAAATTAATAAAATAATAATAATGTCAGTGAGCATGATTGTAATAAGGACATTTTTGCTTAAAGAGGTTGAAAACAGAGGCTGAAGCACTTAGAGACAAGATACTTGAGTGGATAAATGTCACAAAAATTATTAATCATGGCAGGTCTGTGTCTTTGAGTATTCATAACCTATGACATTATGAAGAGCACAGAACAAAGACTATGACAAAGGCAAAAGTGGCACACAGACAGATGAACATTTGAGGAAAATCAGATCATATTATTGCATCTTCATTATATATTCTGATTCCTCTATGTGGTAGAATAATGGCCAAAGATTATGAGAGTTTACATGTTTCCTCATAATATTTCAGTATTGCAGGGCAGAAGTGTCCTAGTACATATAGTGCTAAACAAATTCAGATGTGACGTTGTGAAAAACTACCTCCCATACATTTCTCAAAGACTCTGAATGGGAAACTCTAGAGATCTCCAATTTATTTCCAACAGTAGTTGCTAAAAACTTTTCTGGAAGTGTTTTGTTGGGAAAGTCCAGCGTTCAGCAGACACTACTGGATTAAACTGTCCATGGGAAATTTGCCAGCGGCCTCTATTCCATTGATCCCACTCAATAATTTATCAGCTATGAATTATTAATCTCCTAGAGAGAACTCTGGATCCACGAGGGATCTCTGTTTTCCCTCATTTGTCTCATGAATTCATTGGCTGGGTACACCGTGAACTCTGATATGACTCTCTGAGCTTTTGTGCAAGTGTGTGTTGTCTGTACGTGTGACAGTATTTGATGGATCTGTTGTCTGGAGTAGATCTTCTTGCATTGGAATCTTCATTCACAGTGTTTATGAAACCATTTCTGCTAAGTCATAGTGATAAATCAAGCAGACGTTCTCCTGCTGTGTGCAGCTTGGCTATATTGCTTTTTAAAAGCTCTTCTTCTGTCTTTACTTTATAGGTTGGAGCAGTAAACAAAGCAGGAATTTGACCTTTTAGCCAGTCTCTGTACTACAAAACAGCAGAGGCCTGTAAGCAACATCTATATATTTCACAAAAGCTGTTTTCAAAGCCCTAGTGAGCCTCTTCGCTGTCTACAAATGCAACATATTAAGTAACAGATTCAAAATGCTCTTCATGGACAGCAACTCTGTTAATGGTCACTCATGTATAAAGCACTAATGGCCCTCCTCCTGTGATGTGCATTTTTATAACTAATAAGCACAATAATACACAAAACACACAAACACACGCACACACACACACACACGCACACACACACACACACACACACACACATACACATACATACATACACATATATATATATATATATATATATATATATATATATATATATATTAGGGGTGTAACGGTTCACAAAATTCACGGTTCGGTTCGATACGATACACTGATGTCACGGTTCGGTTCGGTTCGGTTCGGTACGTTTTAGATACAGCAAAATGCAAAAACATCTCAACTTTTCAGAATGCCGCAAGCGCACCGCGGGTCATGTGACAAGAACTAACCAATCAGCTTCATCCTTTCCCATAACAACGTTGAAAACTCAGCCAAGATGAAGGAACAGCTGATTATAGTTGTATATGGATTGCAATTTTGAAATAAATTTAGTAGCAGAGCTACTGCAAGCGATTTTTAGAGCTGCAAATCCATTTATCCTTCGCTGAAATTTCCGCGTCTCATGGAGAGAGCACGTCATCGCTTAGCAAAGACAGACGCCTCATGAGCGCTTCTGCCCGAGCGCTTTGGAAAGGAGGAGAAAGACGTGCTTAGCGTTTTCCACGCGTTTTTAGGAGCGATATGTGAACGGACCCTAAGGCGCTCGCTCACTCAGCACGCGCTGAAGGCTCATTGCAAAATGTCTAATGCATTTAACAGACCAGAAATATAAGATCCTAAAATAACCAACAGGTCTGGTGTTTGGGTGCACTTTGGATTCCCTGTAAGCTATAATACTGATGTCTAAATGCTGCAGGCATAGTTTGTTGCGTGCATGTTTCTCCTTTTTTTCGTCTTTTCCCAGATACTGACACAATAAGGTGATGTCGGCGTAAATGAGTTGACATGTTTCAAGTATTCACGCTGGTGTTTTTTTTTTTTTTAAAGCAATGAAGCAACCGCGCGAAGCCCTCACTATATAGGATTTTAGAAAGAATGCAGAGCACTAGTGTAGTGTGCAAACTTACCACAGTGTGGATTTCAGAAAGTGTGCAAAGACTTCACGTGCACACTTACCATAACATGGATTTACAAATAATGTTCTAAGGAGGGGCTCTCATGTCACTCTGATCGAGCAGCTCATAGATGGAATCATGCATCTCAAACAATATGTTTGAGAGTCATCTTCTTTTTCTAGTCTGTTAAACGCATTGGCCATTTTGCAACGAGCCTTCAGCGCGTACTGAGTGAGCGAGCGCCTGACTGAGTCATAACATAACATAAACATAAGTTGGTGTTTTTTTCTTCTTCGGGAGTGTCAGGGGCGTTGCCTGTTACGTCGTTTGGGTTATTGGGCTACCTTGTTGAACGCATATCATTATATTTCTCTTTTTTTTTTTTCAAATATAATTAATTAGTCCAACGAACCGTTCGGTATGCATAATGCGTACCGCGTACCGAACCGAAAGCGTCGTACCGAACGGTTCAATACGAATACGCGTATCGTTACACCCCTAATATATATATATATATATATGCCAAAACTACATTACCGTTTAAAGGTTGGGGGTTAGTTTTTTTTTTTTTTTATTAATAGTTTTATTTAGCAAGGAGACATTAAACTGACCAAATGTGACAGTAATTATATTTATAATGTTACAAAAGATTTTTTTTTTTAAAAATGCTGTTTCTTTGAACTTTTGTCACAAAAATATTAAGCAACTATTTTCAAAAGTGACATTGAGAAATATTTCATCATATTATACTGATTTCTGAAGGATAATGTGACACATATACTTCAGCTGATTTAGTTGATTTAAAGCCTGTCAAATTGTAGTTAAAGCTGCGGTAGGGAACTTTTGACGCTCTAGCGGTTAATAAACAGAACTGCTTGCGTCTTGCGGAAGGACATTGTAGCCGGAACTACTTCTCTCTGTTTATGTCTATGAAGAATCACAAAGGTACTGGGTTACTCCGCCGCGGTATCCCCGAAGCAATCTAAAATAGTCCGAATATAAACACTTATTATAGGTGCACCCTAGTGATTCAGGACAAGCTAAAAACACGGTTTGGAAAATGGATTCATGGTGTACTCGCTTATTATATACATTTTTCTACATTTTGAACACAAACAAAGTTACGGACCGCAGCTCTGATTGGTTGTTTCTTACCGGGAGCGGATGACTTTCTGCAAATGGCAATAGGAGCACTGGGAGGAGCCAGAGGAGCTTGATTTTTTTCACAGATTATCTGTCTCATATTCTACTGTCAGGACATAATGACAGGTTTAATAAATATGTAAAAAATATATTTTTACAAAAGTTCCCTACAGCACCTTTAAGTTAAACAAAACTCGTTCCCTGTATGAAAATGTTATTGCATCATACACCATGAACAAATTTGGCTTCGCTGACTGAATCTTAAAGAAGCGCTGAATCATTTTAGATACTGCTGATGTGGAATTGCTTTTGTCCACTCCATTTTCTTTCTGCATGACCCAGCTACACTTTAGTTGTGGTTCATGGATGAATTGCCACAAATTCGTCTTGTGTATTTTCCGCTACAGTGAAGAATGAATAGTTCCTTCAGACATGCAGGTTACCGTCACATGGCCTCCGCTATGATTGATCTTTGGTGTCATGTGTTTTCTCAAACTGTGTTTGTGTATGCTTGATGGTGACATATTGGGAGCCATGTCACACAAACAATTCAATTTTTGATTCATCTGTTTGGAGAACAGAAGGCTCTGGGAATGTGTAAGTGTTTGCAACGTCTGTAACTGTTCAGACTCGGGGGTCAGAGTAAATGAGAGTTATAAATGAGGTTTATATTTAGCCGGTCTCGATGTAATTAAGTCTGTCTGCGAAGTCAGCTATCTCTAATTATACCTTTAATTGGGTTCATTTGGCTGGAGGAAATTAATTTTTAATACAGAGCTAGTTGGTGCTGAATAAGAAAATGCTTATTAAATGCATTGAAAAACAAGAAAGGTTATTTTTTCATCTCAAATTATATTTTGTTTCATGGCCTCAAAGGATTCAATGCTGAATATGTTTATTCCCCTACTCATAATCCTAAAGATAAATCCACCAATCAGAGTCACTGTCACCAAATTGGTGAAAAGAGCAACTGACCTGTATTTTAATGTACATTATGATATAAAAATATTTTAAATTCATATAGTTTTATTCTTATGTACATTTTATATAAAATACTTAAAAAAAAATTTAATTAATTTAAATAAGTATGTTATGCTTAGTCCTTACAGAAGTCCATGACTTACAGTCAACAGTTACCATAATTTTTTATTTGATTACTTATTGTAATTCACAGTGATTCGTGGGAAGCATTTTCTCGAAGAAATTTGTAAATAAAAATACTATTTTGTAAAGTTTGTAATGTTGTTCTGGTAGTTAATTTGCTTCCAGAAATTCGTTATAATTTTTACTTTATCATGGGTGCTAAAGGTGTTCAGTCATTGTTGCGCTCTGTTGCTTGTGTTTTCTGTTTTCTGACTGGTTGTGCCTTCTTGATTGACAGTCCTACCAGCCACTGAGGAGACTGCAGACTTGTCATCTGACCACATGTGAGTCCTTTCACAGAGTAGACATTTAGTGTAATGGCAAAGAACATCATAGAAGAAGGACCTTCCACAGAAGTTACAGTAAAAAGCAACTGAACAGGGTAAAATACCCTTAGACTTCTGAGTTGAAGTACATTAGTTGTAACATACAAGCACTGTATAAAGTACAGTGTCCCCAGTGTTTCCACACAGTGCCCAGCTCTGCTCAGAATGTGTCCTATCAGAACCTGACCTCTATGTCTATCCTTGTTACTTGGGCGTCCCCGCTCAACCCTAATGGCAAGATAACTCACTACACTGTGTATGCAGAAAATCTCCTTACAAATCAGCAATTACAAAAGATGACAGACACCACCACTACAGTGCTCACTGGTAACACACTAATACTGCCATTCAAAAGTGTTTTTTTAAAGAAGTTAATCATTTACTTATATTCAGCAAGGGTTATATTTATAATGTTATGAAAGATTTATATTTCAAATAAATGTTGTTCTTTTGTACTTTCTATTCATCAAAGAGTCCTGGAAAAAAAAAATGGTCCATCAAGGTTTCCACAAAAATATTAAGCAGTACAACTGTTTTTTTCATCTATAATAATGTTTCTAAGAAATGTTTATTGGGCAAGAAATCATCATATAAGCATGATTTCTGAAGGATCACATGACACTGAAGACTAGAGTAATGATGCTGAAAAGTCAGCTTTGCATCACAGGAATGAATTAAATTTAAAAATATATTAAATTAGGGAACTGTTCTTTTAAAATGTAATAATATTTTGCAATATTACTGTATTTTCTGTATTTTTGATCAAAAAAATGCAGCCTTGGTGAGCACAAGAGGCTTCTTTCAAGAACATTTAAAAATCTGACTCCAAACATTTGAATGACTTTTGAATGGTAGATTCAAAACTGGTCATTTTATGATAGGAAAATAGAATAAAAATATACACTGATGCCAAAAAGGATTTAGGCACTTATGCCACACCCCTTTGAAAAATCAGCAACACCAAAGATACTTAATTTAAATTATAAAATTGTTTGCAGATTCATCCTGCTCTAATATTTCATATCTAATGCAAGGACATCCAGAAATTTTTAAGTATGGCCTACAAGTATGATGAAGTATAAGTGTTTAATAGTTTTGAGGCTGCCATATAACACTACATATGCTTATATCCACAGGTCTGGACAAGTACAGCAGTTATAAGGTACGTGTGGCGGCGTCCACCGCCGTTGGGAAAAGTTAACTGACCAATGAAGACTACATCTTCGTTATGACACTAGAGGATGGTATTGAGCCAGTTATGTTTCATATACATACAGAAGAACCCTTAAACACTTTCTTAGCATGCCTCCCTCTGCCTTTCAGAGCTGGATTCACCCCTGCGGGATCTGGCTTTAGTGAAAACTACCTCCTCCACCACTACTCTCACCTGGTCTCCTTCAGAGAAACCCAACAGCATCATCCGCCTGTACGAGGTCTCCTGCACCAATGGCACGTACAGCAACACAGTCAACAGCACATCGCAGCGCCACACTGCACTACATGAAGCCGTACACACATTACAATGTGACTGTCAGAGCATTTACACTACACGGACACGGGAACCAGATTTCTGATACTCTACAGATGCTGTCAGGGGAGGGTGGTGAGTAACTGTGTTCATGTTTAATTGAAAAAGTAGAAGAGGCAGATAACTTTAATCAAATCTCATCCTGAAATGCCACGCAATTAAGGCGCATTCACACATAGAGTGTTTTACTGTTTGATTTCCATTAGACATTCCTATTCCTAGTCTGATCAAGGCATTAAAACGTGAACTCTTGTGTCTTTACCCCAGATGCATTGCATCTCTACTCAGTTTGCATGAAGCTGAATGTAAATCACCAACTCTTATTAATGGAAAATTAATGACTTTTGGACACTCAAACAAACATTTTCTAATACTTTTAGTCAGTAAGGACACATTAAACATATAAAAAATCTTTTGAACGTTCTTTTCCTCAAATAGTTCTCAAAAAGTATCACAGTTTGCACAGTTTGGAGGAATGATACTAAAAAAATCTGATCAAATAAATGCATCCTTGGTGGGCAAAACTTCTTTCAGAACCATTAAAAAAATCTTTTCCAACTCGAAACTCCTCAGTGTTCGAGTATGAATACACCTTCAATTATAAAGTCCCGCATCTCGGCACATGTTGAGCCACGGTGCCTGTCCTCTTTGTACCGTTCATTATGTTAATAAAAAATCAAGAACACCATAAAACAGGACAAATAAGGGTTTAGTGCATGAGCTCCAGCATTGTGCTTCCTTATTTTTATTATTTCAGCTTTTGTGGGAAATGCAGATTCTGATCTCATTCGCCCTCTGTACTGTTTCAAAAATAATTTTAATTCATTAAAAAATTAATTTCATGTTCTAATATTATTTAGCACAGAGCCAGAGGATTGTTTTATCGAATATCAGCAATTTGCAGGCTGATATCATATTTGCACTAAGCACCGACCTCTACAGTTGAATTGTTGTTTGAGTGCCTGGCAGCCCACCTTACGATTTGACCTTATGAGAACATTGGATCCAGCGAGGTCAATGTGTCATGGTCACCCCCGCTTCTCGCTAACGTCATCATCCATGGTTTATTGTTGAAGTGAGTGTTTATTGTTTTTAAATATTTTTATTTCTCCCACAGGACATTTCTGATAGCAATCTGGAAGTTTTATACAGTGTCATGGATAGGTTTTTTCTTTCTACCTAAGGAGACAGAACCTTGTTTCTCTGTGTTTGGTTGGTTAGTTTTTCCATTAGCAGCTACCAGGATGGACAAAAGCGGATGCCAACCATGGCATGGGAGACATTCTCTTACATTTACTAACTCAAATCACTGTCATGTTCGAGAATTAAGTCCTTTTCCACAGTATTGGGTCTATAATAGCTGTTTTTCCTAAACAAGAGTACCCAGTTCCCCTTCAAAATTTCTAATCGCCAGGAAATTGAATGATACTGATATAGAGTTGTCATGGAAACCTCCTGAGGAGATTTTATACTACATAGTGAGAGTGTGGTAAGTATAGATGATTTAAAATCAGTTTTTACCAAAGACCCGGCTGTTGTCATTGAAACTTACAGTTGTGTGTTAGGAATCTGAGCTCTGAGTTTTTCGCCAATGTGACGGATACATCAGTGGTGTTGAGTGTGGATGGACTGGGTCAATATAATGCCTCCATGAGCAGCTGGACTTGACTCAGAGATGGAGGAATGCTGATTAACATCACATTCAGTACCATAAAATTAGGTAAACACAAACACATTTTGTTCCAAACCACCTAGACTACACTTTTAGACATCATAAGCCTGTTTCTAATGTGTAGGCCATATGCATTTTGGCCAAAATTAGTAGCAGCATCGCAAGTGTATACTTTAATGAACTGTTCAAACATTTGGAGATGTGGAAAATATTAGATTTAAATTAATTACATTAAAGTAATAAATTAAATCTTAAAATATATTAAACAAAAAACAGTTATCTGACATTGTGATCAAATGCTCAGATAAATGCAACCTTGGTGAGCATAAGAGACTTCTTTCAAAATCTTACCAGCCCTGAAATTTTAAAAGATCGAAAGAGTATATTTTACTTGGTACTAAAAAGATTCATGGAAAATAACAGAACGTTTTACATCTTTCTGGACGTATTTATTCAGTCTGTTGTAAGGTTTAGCTTCATTTAGCCTTGAGAGGGAGGCAGATCGCTAGGTTCTGAAAAAAACCCCACAGTATCACAAAACAGCATTGCCCTCCCATTATGGTAAATCATTTCTCTGTTTTGCAGGCCCCTCTGACCCTCCACACAATGTGTCAGCTCTGCACCACTTTTCCAACAGATAAGACTCTCAAAAGAATCACAGTGAAACTCATAAACACACCCATGCATGCACACCGAACACAATCAGCACATTTTGTGAAAGGAGAAACTTCCTTCAAGCTGCAAACTGGGATTGTTGAGCCCTAAACATGAAACCAAGTCGGTCTGATCTCAAAGCCTTTTATTTGTCGGTCTCTAGACTATCCCAGCTTGCATTTCCTCTCATGGGATTTGTTGAAAATAGAAAATAGCACATTGTTGTAAGTTTCTGGGTGCATTATGCATTATGCAACATGTTATATATTTATCTTCAAAAACATTGTAAATGTGTCAGTTTGACTTAAGAAACATCATAAAACTGTTTGAGCGCAATCTGAGATGTTTGTCCTAAGATAAAGAGCACAGTAATATCAGATACTTAAAAAAAAAAAAAGATCTCAACAATGTCTCAAACTGAGCTCAAATTTGCCTAAATCTGTCGGTCAGAGATCTGCTCAAAATATTTCTCTTGAAGCAGCTATATGCTTTATTTGTAAAGCTCTAAGCTTTTATTATATGCTTTCACATACTCTTACATTTGTGCCCTTCTAAAATGAATTATTTAATTCCATATGTGTTTATATGAATATGCTGACCTGATTTCAGAATCTATACCGCATGCCGAAGTTTTAGGTAAGTGTCATAAGACATTTTTGTGTGATTTTGGGAAAAACGGTGCAAAGACAGATGTGACCTGAGACAGATGAAGGTTTTTTTTCCCTGGTGTCTGAGATTTTGAAAGTATTCTATATGAATAAATAATGCCATGGTCCCGTTTGGCTCTTTGTGAGTGATGGTGTCTGATTGGTTTGAGGTTATTGGAGAATCACCCAGCTTCAGCAGCTCAGTCCAGCACAAAGCAATATCTCGGACACAGAACATGCTCCAGACAAACACAATCAGTCTGTCTCTCTCTGCTTTTCTCTTCTTTCCTGTATCTATGATCTTAACTCTTGATGATTTTTCAGTTGCTGTGATGGAGGCTATTTGCCATTTTTAATTTCCACAGAAACACAGATGTTTGATCTTTGAAAATGTGAAGTTTTTTAAACACTGAATCTTTAAGGCATGGCTTTGAAATTTGAGTCTTAAGTCTTAAGTCAAAGTTGAAGAAAAAAAACAACAACTTATACTCAGTTGGGACAAACCATCGGTCATCTCAGGGCCCATCACATACATCATTCACATCACTGCTGAGTTCATAAACAAGAAATCTTGTTGACTTTCTGAAAGTTTCTATGTGAGTTTCTCCTTTTCCTCTTCCAGTTGGAAGGTTTGCGATATAACATAAGCGTAGTGCGGTATTTAGAGGAGGTCAGAGCGGTGGTTGTCAGGAACCTGACTGCATTTACCATGTACTCTATTGTCATCACCGCCGTCACGGGACAGCTTTCCAATGCTCGCACAGACAGCAAAGCATCTGAACCCATCCTCGTCAGAACCCTGGAGGACAGTGAGGATGTTTGTGCATACTTGATTATCAGAGATCCATTGAATGCATGCATGCATGAACTATTTGTGACATTCATGGTCATGTTTTCCCAGAGCCCAAAGACCCACGTGACATTGACGGTGATCCCAGAGGAAGTGGCACATATTTATGTAGCATTCTCTCCACTGGATAATAAGCCAAATGGAAACATCAGTGCCGATACTGCACTATGTTGCCATCTATCGCAATGGACAACTCTACATCAACAGCCTTCCTGTGATCAGCAACCCTAATAATACCATGACGGCCATTAAAGATGGACCGAAGGGTGAATTCAATTACAGCATAAGGGTAGGAAACTAAAACCTAAACATTTTAGGAGCCTTTACACAAACTCAAAGGCAAATGAAAAAGGTACAAAGCTGTCACTGGGGCAGTACCCTAAGATACAAAAACTAAAAATTACATCTTTGTATCCTATTTTCCCTAAATAGTACATACTGTATTAGTACCTCAAAGGTACATATTAAGAGTTTAAAAATACATTATTTGTAAATAAAGTACATGTTACTTATTAGTGCTTTTTGAAAGTGTACCTCCCCAAAGACAGCTTTTGTTCCTTTTTTACTGAGATTGTACTGAACTATGGTACGTTTGCATCATCTGATACCACTGTGAGCACTGGCAGCAGCTATTTAAAGCTGTATCTAGGTAACAACAGAGAAGCAGTGCCGAAAAATGGAAAGCAATGTTTGCATTATGTTTTTATTCCCTCTGGTTTTAAATACTGAAACTCAGTACTTGCACAGAATGGTACTTGTTGCTGTTTGCTGACTTTCACACTTAGGCTAAATGCATTTCTTTTGTACTTGTTGCAGATAGCAGCCATGAATGGAGCCGGTTTAGGACCAAGTTCAGAGGTTCAGTTCACCACAGGTGTGAAAAACTCAATGCTTTGTAAGTTAGCTGTACTATTTTGCTGAAGTGACTTTCATTTTAAGATTCTGGCGGGTTTATTTAGCACCACCCAAAGTTGAAGAGGCCACTGGCTGTTCTGAACAATCATCATCTCTACCTCCAAGACCATCACCATTGAGATGCTTGAATGTTTCTTAGATGACCATGAACCAATCCAAAAAGTCCAGGTCATTGTTTCTGAACCAGCAGGTATTATAAATGTACATTTAAAACTAGCAGTAATGGCACTTTACATTTATTATTATTATTTTTTTTTTAAGATATTAATACTTTTATTCAGCAAGAATGCATTAAACTGATCAAAGGTGACAGTAAAGACATTTATAATGGTACAAAAGATTTCTAGTTCTTTTGAAAGGTCTATTCAAATGAATACTCCTAAAAAAAAAAAAAAAAAGGTTTTGGAACACTGATAAAAATAAGAAATTATTCTTGAGCATAAATAATTTTTAAAGTCTGCTGAAAATTTGGCTTTACATCACAGTAATAAATTACATTTTAAAATATATGAAAAAAGTGAAAGTGACGTGACATTCAGCCAAGTATGGTGACCCATACTCAGAATTCTTGCTCTGCATTTAACCCATCCGAAGTGCACACACACAGAGCAGTGAACACACACACACACACTGTGAACACACACCCGGAGCAGTGGGCAGCCATTTATGCCCGGGGAGCAGTTGGGGGTTCAGTGCCTTGCTCAAGGGCACCTAAGTCGTGGTATTGAAGTTGGAGAGAGAACTGTACATGCACTCCCCCCACATACAATTCCTGCCGGCCCGAGACGAGAACTCACAACCTTTGGATTGGGAGTCTGACTCTCTAACCATCAGGCCATGACTTCCCCTAATATAAAATTTAAAATAATAATATAAAATATATAATATAAAATATATTCAAAATCGAAACTGTTATTTCACAATATTACAGTTTTTACTTAAATTTTGATCAAGAGACTTCTTTCAAAACATTTGAAAGGTTTATTGTTATACTTTGTTGTAATGTTGATGCAGTGTTGAAGTACGGTTATCTGTCCAGTACACAGACTGTGAGTACTGTACTCAGAAAGGGTCAGAACCGCAGGTATGAATGCATGTAGCACACAAGGACTGTTACAATATTATTGCACCGAGCTCAGCCGTGATGTTTCACTCTCATTTTCACTCTTTCCCTCTCAGATTTTCATACTTTCAGTATTGTTTTTTTGTATACTGTCAGGTGTTTCACATTGAGTTAAAGAGATAGGTTACCCAAAAATAATAATTCTATCATAGTTTTGTCGTATGGACAACTTTTATTAGACTTTTACAGAGGTGTAAAGTACTTGAATAAATGTATCTATTTACTATACTTAAGTATCTTTTCGGGTACTTTGCAGTTGTTCTGAGTACCAAAGATATTAGCAACTTTTACCCGCTACTTCACTACATTTTTGAATGATTATCTGTACTCTTTACTCTGTAAAACTTTAGAATAAGGTTCCATTAATTAATGCTAGTTAACTACTTTAGTTAACATGAATCTTAATGTTAATTTCAACATTTACTAATGCATTATTCAAATCAAAAGTTGTGCTTGTTAACATTAGTTAATGCACAGTGAATAACTAACCATGAATAACTGTATTGTCATTAACTAACATTAACAAAGATTAATAAATACAGTAATAAAGGAATTGTTCATTGTTTGTTCATGTTAATTAATACATTAACTAACATTAACCCTCTATTGCATGAAATATTACTTAGACATGGTAAAAAATGTTTTGCATGTTTTTATTACTTAAAATGAGCTAAATAACAGACGTAAAAAAAAATTGTAAAAAAAAAAAGTTATAGGGGGGGTTGTTGGTAAATTGTTGCCATATGGCAACAATATGCAATCATGGAAAGTACCATAAAATCAACATTTTTTTTCAAAAAACTAATTTTATTTAAAACAAGACTCAACAAATCCATCTCATACTTAGTGAAATATTTAAACAAACATTTATACAGTAAAAACATTATATAATTTCAACAGTTATCTGAAATGTCTGGTAATAATAACCAGGAACCTGGAACCTGTCTCATTGAAATTCACTATTCATTAGTTTCATTTCATTTCATTCTCTTCATGCCTTGTGAAAGTCAAAAAAGCAGTTCCTCTCTGCAGTAAAGCAGAGGAAAACTGCACACTTGGAGCACTTGCTTCTCATAATGCCCTTGTATCCTGGCATTTTGCATCTGCCTATATCTTGTGCATTTTGCCCTTACCCAAACATATATGAACAGATGTTGGTGTTTAGATGATGCATGGTCCCATGTGACGTGTAGTATCAGTATTTTCATTCGTTTTCACGATAACACATTTTATTTTCTTAGTTGCATGTTGCGCTGTTAGTACCTGGTGTTGAATGTTTTAATATGAATGAATATGCCACACTAAATTATCTGCTTTGCCATAATTTGGGGCTTTCCGCTTTCATAATGCTACTCTGCAGTTCTGCTCTGCTTTGTGTATTTCTTCTGAAAGATCACATAGAGTGACTCTCTGATTGGTTTTATGTTTGTGTCTTACTCTTATTAGATGGTGTGGTGAACTTCACATGGGCTTACAATAAACCTGAACCTTGAACATTTTATACATCTATTTATCACTGGAAGTGAAAAAGTAACCAAATTTTTCAGTGCAAGGCCATAAAATTCTCTAATGTCTAATGTACCTGGCTGCTAACTTACAGGAAATTTCTTAAGTAAGGGAAAGAGATCTCTTTTTTTCTTTTTTTTTCTTATTCCTTTGTCTGTAATAATGCTTTCTGTATTGCTAAAGATGATGATTATTTATGGTTTTGTTTTTGGTATGTTTATGCTCTGTTTATCTCTCCCTCACACATTTGCAGGCCAATCAGTAAGAAATCATTTCTTCAGCATGTGGAAGATCTTTGTGCGTATGACAATGCCAAGTTTCAGGAGGAGTTTGCTGTGAGTTTTCGTATTAAATGTGTGTAGGTGGGTGAGAGGGAAAGAGAGTACTAGTGAAATGAAACTTGAGTTTCGGTGAAACTTCATTCTGATTGGAGACATTTTGTGGTTGATTGATTTTCTTTTTGGTGTGTTTCCTAATAGGACATTTTCTGTTGTGTTGCAGAAGCTGCAGAAACTGCTTCAAGATCTGGCCACATCAGACGCTGACCTGCCGTGGATATGTTCCAAAAATTGCTTCGCAAACATTAAACCCTGTATGAAAAAATGTAATTCTGTCATTGTTTAGTAACTCATTTCAATCCTGCTTGACTTTTTTTGTTTTGTTCTATGCAACACAAAAGATGAGGTTTAATAGAATGTTAACAGGCTGTCAAGCTCCATAAAGGACATAAATGCACCTCAGAAAGTGTCCCATAACATTCAAAAGAAAATTAGAGAAAAAACAGGAACATTGTGAAATTATATTTCAATTTAAAATACAGTTTTTCTTTTAGAATGTAATTTATTCATGTGAAGCAAAGATGTATTTTCAGCATCATTACTCCAGTCTTCAGTGTCACATGATTCTTCAGAAATCATTCTTATATGCTGATATGCTGCCCGAGAAACATTTCTGATTATTATAAATGTTGAAAATTGTTGTACTGCTTAATTTTTTTTTCTTTTTTTTTCTTTTTTTGTGGAAACCATGATACACTTTTTGTAAAAAGTTACAAATAAAAGAATAAAAGTATTAATTCTCAAAAATAATATAAAATAAATAAAATCTTGATAGCTTTGCATGATGAACAGAGCAAATTTTACCCGTTCTTAGTTGAGAATCTTCTCAAATCTAAATATGCAATATGGAGCTACTAGTACTACAGATTATCATGTCACAGTTAGAAATGATCTCATGAACTATTTTTATATGTTTTTTGTGTTGTTGTTGTTCAGAATGTTTTATTTTTGTTCCAAAAAAGTCATGCAGGCTCTGAATGATGTGAAGGTATGATCATGATGACAGAATTTAAATTTCTAAGATATTTATTTCTTTGAAACTTACCAGGCCTGCTTTCTATAAACGTTAACACATATTTTAACATGTGCTCTTTGGATACTGTCTGAGCCATGAATGCCGGGGTCGGACTACATCAATGCCAGCTTCATCTCTGTAAGAGCTCGAGAGCAGCCCACTTACAGTATCAGCTGTCTCTCTCTTTTATACGGAGGCACAACTTTAATTGAATTGGCCAAAGCTCTTGTGTCTGTGTCTCAGGGCTATCTGTGTCCTAATGAGTTTATAGCCACTCAGGATCCTCTGCTTATACCATCACAGACTTCTGGAGGATGATTTGGGAAATGGGGACCAAAACCATCGTCATGCTCTCAATGCTTTGAGAAGGGCCGGGTGTGTATGTGTGTGTTTGAATGATACAATATAGCCATTACATATATGTTAATATATACTCTATAAATACAATCTTAAAAATATTTTCTACGGTTTTACAGTCTGATGTCAGTGAGAGTCCCAGGAGTCCCACAAATAACTTTTTTCTTTCGTTTTGATGCCATTGACTCATAAATATCATAATGTCTTTGTGAGAGACTTCCTTCCTAAAATATAAAGGCAGATATATATTATATTAAAATTTTTCACTACATAAATGGATTTTATATATTAAATAGAAGAATTTATTCAAATTTGTACAGTGAAAAATATATATTTTTTGTATTTATTTAATGTATAAAATCGATATAAAAAATATAAATATGCACATTTTCTACCCACCATAAAAATGTTGTTTCATCTATTAACCTTTAAAAAGTAAAAGTAGAAACGGTAATAATTTATATGTCTGAATTAATTATTTTTTTTATTTATTGTACATGCTTTATTTTATTTTAAGAGTATGTGTGTAATATGTAGACACTGTTCATTAATTCAGACTTTTAACCATGCTCATTTAATTTTACGTCCTTGTAGGTCTATATAAAGAATCTATATCCAAAACACAACTAAAACACAATTAAATAAATGTATGACAGCGATCCGCTGAAATATATGCATGCATCATCATAATAAACGATACATGTTATGTGGCTGTATCTTTTAGATCCGCTATCATCAGTACTGGCTAGAAGACAATAAACCTGTCACTGTTTTTGCTGACATCATAATCACTAAACTCACAGAAGACGTGCATCCTGACTGGATGGTCCGGGCATTCAGAGAGGAGAGGGTAAAACGATGTCATTTTTATCTTTTAGGTGAACTGCTGTCATAGCAGAGCATCAGTTGAAGTGAAGTTGCTGACATGTTTATTTGCTAGCTAGTTGAATTTATACATCCAGTTAAATGGCATCCAGTTTAATCTAAAGAAACCTCTGTCGCCCCCTGAAGCATTGAGTCTTTTTGTTGCCATAGAAATATTTGCTGCATGAGGCTGCATGCTTGCATGTGCTGATTGTGTAGCTGAGTCTGCATATGCATGCTTGAATATGTCTGTGGCCTTACTATGAGTGCATGATAACACAGATGTGGATGGTTAGTTAGATTAATAATCCCCAAGAACACATTTAGCCCTTCCTCTTTCGCTTTCTCTCTCCAGAATGGAAGTTACATGATTAATCATCATTATAACTACACCTCATGGCCAGAACACTGCTTTCCGGTGTCCAGCTCCACACTCGTCCGGTTTGTCAAAGCGGTTTGCTCACACAGAGGCCATGATAACAAAACCATCGCAGTCCACTGCAGGTGCATATATCTGCCAATTAGATTAACAGGAAGTCTTGAGGCTTTTCTCTACAGTCAGCTATCGGTGCATGTTTATGTTTGAGTTTGAGTTGCATTGAAGTCCTTTTTTTTTTCAAAACGTTAATTGCAAATCCATATCTCAAAATTGACTTATTTCACAATCAATATAGTCATGTTATAATAATTGTGTATTGTGACAATGTGACTTTTTATCTCACAAATAATATTATATATCTTCTGATTAGGCCTTTATGTTCATGTTTATGTTTTATATCTTGCTAATTAATTTATGTCATTTTTGCTACTTTATTTCTTATAATTCTTTCTCAGTTTCTACTTTATCTCACTTTTTTTTAAATGCACAATTTTAATTTACCTTATAATCTTATAAAAATCATTGTTTATTTTTTTTCATTATATATAGATCACGAGGGATCATGATTTTGTGGATATATATGGCCTGGTCGCAGAGCTCTGTGATGAGAGGATGTGCATGGTGCAAAATCTGGTAAACCTATTTTAAAATGGACACATTTCACTTTTTATGCCAAAAATAGTGAAGTGTCGTTAGACTTGTGTGAGATGATCATGTTCTCCTGCTCAGATGTAGTTGTAGATGTAGATATTCTGCATGCCTCTCTCTCAGGCTCAGTACATGTTTTTGCATCAGTGCACTCTGGATCTGCTGTCTGCAAAAGGAAACAGTCAGTCCATATGGTTTGTAAATTACTCCGCTCTGGAGAAGATGGACTCGCTGGATGCGATGGAGGGTAAAATACATAGCCTTCAGTCAATGACTTGTGCAGTGAAGGCTGGTGATTAAAGATCTCTGTCTTGATGGAAACATATTTTATCATGTTTGTTCTCTCAGGTGATGTAGAATTGGAGTGGGAAGAGATGACTATGTAACAGGGACATTGTTTCCTGAAGGTCTGGTTGTGAGGAGACATGGGACACACTCATTAAAAATCCAGACGCTGGGACTTTGGACCCTGGGGACAAACACGCTAAACAAAGGATAAACGAGGAGTACAAGTGAATCAGAAGCAAACTCAAATATTCTCAACTAAACGGATTGTCTCTGTCTCTCAACCTCACATTTACATCCACCAGACAGTCTCAAGATCTTGTACAACTACTGCAATTATTTTATCTCTACCTAGAATATGGTACACCACCTACTTATGGACTCAAAATATGTCTGTTTCTTAAGAAAGTAGGAATATTCAGCAGACAGGAGTGAGAAATTATGCGGATTTTATATCCTGTACACTGAAAACCCTAATAAGTTGACTGAACTAAATTGATTGAGTAAACTTGTTGCCTCAATTTAATTGAGTAATGGAGTCTCCCAAAACTTACATATTTAAGTTTATTTAACTTGACGGTTTTGTAGACTACCTAAATCCCTCAGAGGTTTAAATGTTGATACTTGATTCATTTGAAGTCACCATTGTGGTGGAAAGTGTTTGGTTTAGTTGGGATCTTGGTCCAGTTACTTCTTGTGTTAATTTGTCTCTTGCCTCTGTATTGGTGTATTTTAAAACACTGTTTTTGTGGTGAAAAAAGACAAATTTAAATGAGCTCAGGTGTTATTTGATGTTTTTTGTTGATGAGAAAGTCATCACATAATACGTATTTGAGATCATAAAATAAGTTTTGTTTGATATTTTTAACAGGCACCAGGAGTAAAATACTTATTTTAAAGATGGACGAAATGAATGCGTTTGAAATAACTTGAGTAAAAGTATCAATCAAGTACTCACACACACAGACTTCTAGATGTAGCATATGCATCACAATAATGGTGACAAACAAAAGAGCTCCATAGCACAAACTCCTCCTTATTTTCCAGCCTTTTTTTGTTCTGATTGTCACCATTGATGTGATGCATATCCAAAATCTTGATGTCTGTATGTGACGATATGATTGTTTTTTTTTTTCTAAAAGTAAGTACATTGTTTTATCTACAAAGTTTATATCCATAAAAGTATATCCATTGTTGCAGCAATACATTTTATTTTACTATAATTAGTCACCATTACAAGCAAGATATGTGTATGTTAGATCTCAACTCTCTTTGCCACAGTAACAGTGTTTTACAACACACAAGTTACAGCAGCAAGAGACAAGCTTACACCAACAAAGAGCTGATAACACCTGAGCTCTTTTAAACTTTGTCTTTCTTCGCCACAAAAACAGCATTTTAAAATATACTGTTATAGCAGCAAGAGACAAGCAAACATAAGAAGTATCTGGACCAAGATCCCAACTAAACCAAACATTTTCCACCACAATGGTGACTTCAAATGAATCAAGTATGCACATTTAAACCTCTGTTAATTCTCAATAAGAGCTTCTCTAGATGTCTGACAGAAATAAAGTCACAGAACCTTGTAAGGAGGATATGTGAACATCTATATTGGATGTACAGAAGACATAAAAAACATTAAAAAAAGACGTCATAAAAACATTCTCTCCTCAGTGGATGTCTTTTCAATGTCTGCAAAGACATAAAAATACTTTTTTTTATTTTTTACAGTGCAGTATAGGGTTTACTGTATTTTCATAAATATTGTGACAGTTTGTCAAAAGGTCAAAGTTTAAATATGCTGTTATTTGTTTTACTTCAGTGTGCTGTCAAAAATAAGAACATCATTTTCAGTTAAATTTACATGTTGAGTTAACTTAAATATATAAGTACACTTGAAATTAGTACCAAGTTAAGTGAACATAATTGTTTAAGTACATTAAATTAGCATCAAGTTTTGTGAACTGAGTGATTTAAGTACAATCTACAAAGCTGTCAAGTTAAATAAACTTAAAAATGTAAGTTTTGGGAGACTCCATTACTCAATTAAATTGAGGCAACGAGTTTACTCAATCAATTTAGTTCAGTCAACTTATTAGGGTTTTCTACAAAACCGTCAAGTTAAATAAACTTAAATATGTAAGTTTTGGGGGACTCCATTACTCAATTAAATTGAGGCAATGAGTTTACTCAATCAATTTAGTTCATTCAACTTATTATGGTTTTCGATCTAACGAGTTAAGCAGTAACTTTAGCTGCCATGTTCTTTCGCTCAAAGGAAAACGATTGGGCCACTTCATCAAATACTTAAGTTGTCGTTTCAATAATCATCTCAAAATCACGTACCTCAAGGATTTAAATTAACATATTTCACTAGTAGAAATCATGCAAAACAACTTTATATCTACATAATTTTAGTCACCGAACATAGTACAGAAAGAAAAACTTCCTCTTGAATTGTAGTTCAGCAACCAAACAGACCAAAAGGACGAATTTTGTAATCCACCAATCAGTGCTTTTATTCTCTTGTTGCTAGGCAGAATTTCTCCCATGGCCAATCACATTAAAGGAAGAACAGAGTGACGTTGAGTTTTTCGAAAGGATTACTCATGATTTTGAGCTCACAACACTTGAAATCTTAAGTTTTTGCATTTTGAAGGTAAATTAGTTAAATTAACTCATATTTTTAAGTGACAGGGCCGAAATGCAAAATTTTAAGTAATGTTTAGTCAACATTACTTGATTTTTTAAGTCAAGGCAACATTAGGGTTTACAGTGTAGTCAAATGTATTATTACTGCAAGTATTACGGATGAGAGTCATACATTTTTTTTGCTAAATTATTCCCTTAACAATTCTTTTGTTCATGTTTTTATTTTTAAATTTGATCAAATTATGAGATGATTACAAAAGAAGACTATAGCATTCACACAGAACATGTACATATCCCTAACGTTATGTTTATTGCTCTGATATGAAATATCTGTAAATGTTTATAGCGTTCATATGGAAAAATTGCTCTGAAAGAGATTCCAACGATATCCAACAAACTCCATGCCGTTATCTTAAAAGTAAATGTAGACTATCCTTTTTTTTAAGGCCTATTCATACCAATGATTCACCTATAGTAAATACTAACAATGCAATAAATAGTCTATGGTATCATTTTACAGTGTTCATCCTTTCAAAACAGAAAACATCTTTCATAAACATCTACATCTCTGTCTCACCTCACTAATTTTCACACCCTGGCTATGGCCATGATAGTAAGTTTTGAATTGCAACAGAATGAGCGTCCTCTGATGATTGGTCTCATATGTGCTTAGTAGACCAAACAGTGATCTCTTATTTCATGCAAAATTAATTAAAGTAATTGACACAGACTGCTATGACTGAGTTATCCAGTAAAACGCTCAAATCTGCAAGCAAGCCACATCACAGAACAAGGAAAGTTTGTAAATGAACTGCAAAATAGTTGCATTACCATTTATTTTAGCCATTTGAGACAGAAAACATACAACTAAAATAGGATAGTGAATGTATGTATTTGTGTACTGTAAATAATTCAAATATGTGCACAAAAATGTTCTTTTAATTTAGTTTATTCAGGGTCAGTTTTTTATCATTTATTAGCTGGAAAGAAGCATCCTGGACATCACCCAAAGATATATTTCCACCACGTCATTATTACAGTTGTGGTCTGGTTTGGACTCCTCTAAGCAGGGACACACCACACGACTAGTTGAGACATTCTAAGAGTGAAATCAACACACTAGAGTTAGAACGACTTTTATAACTAACTGTTACCATTCTTAATGTGAACGGGAAATTATGCTAGTCTAGACAGTCTGAGGTCTGATATGAACGATTTACCCACAAGTGATTGGGAGAAAACGGCACTTATTGTTTATGTCACGTTTATGTCTATGGCAAATGTTTTTTTAATCAGGAACTGTGAAGTTTGAAAAAGTTTTTCTCACACAGCATCTCTTCATAATCATCTCTGAAGTTGCAGACAGTGTTGCTTTTTTGTTTATTCGGTCGGAATACTTTTATTTTGTTATTAACCCTCCATTAACTTATCCTAAAGCTGATGGAGAGTGAGGTAACACATACTTTATATGTACATTTATTTGCAAATAATGACTTAAGTTGTTCATATGCCTTTTGTTACTTTGTACATTTGTTCATGTTACACAGGAAGTGAGGTAATTTCACAAAATTGTAAAACTCTTTCAGAAGTTACTTATCTTTAGCATAAATAATTATGAAGCCAAATGAGTATCAGAAGATGACATACAGTTTTGTTGTGTTTATATTTGGAAATCAACAGTATTTGTGTTTTGAAATAAATAGTCACGATTTTCACTGAATAGATGTTTATTATTTTTAATGTAATTTAATTTAATTTGACTTTACAATGGACAGTAAATGACAGCCCTAGAATTAACTATACAAAGCCAATCTGTAGACCTTTATACATAAATCATGATCTGTTCTTCACATAAAACTATTGCATGACTAAGAATATAGTCCTTTTAAGATATGTTTATGATAGAATAGAGCTTTTTGTGATTTTGTGAACTTGGTCCTCATTCACCTTTTTATACTTGAAAAGACTGAGCTGAATATTTGTCTAAAATTCACCAAAATCAAAAGAATGAAAGTCATGGGTTTGGAATGACATGAGGGTAAGTTAATGTTCTCTCTGTCTCTCTCTTTAAATAGTTACAGTAAAGAAAATTGTGTTCTGTTGATGATGTTCAAAAAAGAAGAAAAAAAAAAAAGAAAATCAGGACTATTAATGTAAAGTTTTCAAAATATCTGATTGTTGAAATCATTACAGGAACACCCCAGAGTGCACGGACTGTCTCTCCATGTGGCTGCTTTGAAGAGTGAGAGAGCATCAGGTGTGAAAGCAGCAATTCAGGACCATGGAGAGCAGCACTGAAGCTTTCAGATGAAACAAAGGGAGGACGCTGAGAGAACACAAGGTCCCTAATTGAGAGGTACCATGAGTGAGTGGTTACCATGAGTGAGAAGTGTCATTAGATATTAAATGAAGTGCAACAACAGCAATATGAAATGTTCTATAAATAAAAAAAAATCTTAAAGAATTGAACTTATATGAGGACACAGGTGTACATATATCTACTCTTTTATATTTATTGAAAAAGAAAGTATTTCAATACATCTAACATTTTGGTAATTTTGGTTATGTTTATTAGATAAGTCTCTTATGCTTATCATAGCTGAAAATTTATTTGATAATTAATTAAAAACAACAACAACAATAAAACCGCTAGTATTGTGTAATCTATCCATGTGATGCAAATCTGTATTCGAGTCTTCAGTGCCACATGATCCTTCAGAAATCATTCTGACAGCTGATTTGCTGCTCAAGAAACATTTCTATTAAAATTTAAATCCGTTGCGCAAACTTTGTGGAAACTGTGATATAGATGAACAGAAAGTTAAAAAGAAAAGCATTGAAACTTATGCAAATATCTTTACCTGTCACTATTGATCAATTTAGTGCATTCTTCAATTAATTTTTAATATTTCGTTTTAAAAATCTTATTAACCCAAAACTTTTTAACTTTTTGAATTAGCAATTTTTTTAAAGTAGGATGATTATAAGATTCTTATTTTTAATAAATTATTTAATTAATTAATTCATTAATTCATTCATTATTATTTTTTATTATTTAATTTATTTTTGAGTTACATTTTTCTTCCAATATTGCTTATTGGGTGGCAATTTTCTCAGTGCATGCAACAACTAATCTCATTTCAAATTGTGCCTTTGATAAAATTATAACATGAGAAGGTCTAACTGAACAATAGATTTACTGTATTATATATTATATTTACCAGGCTGCTGATTGCTGTCTTAAATATCATTGTGATATTTAAGTCCAGTGGTACTGCAACACAAATAAACACAAACAAGATCTGTTCTATTTTCTGCACGTTTATTGATTGTTGAGATATGATTACATGACATTGCATATACAGGATATAAATGTGTGTATCAAGTGTCTTTTCACCATATAAAACTTCATAATAGATTTCAATACAAATATAGATCATAAAAACCTATTAGATGGGACCATTGATTTGATTTGACCGTAACAAGGTTATATTTTCATATTCAAGTTATACATGAAAATCTGCATTTTCTTCTTAATGATATTTTTAGCTTCCTTCTTTTTTTATTGAACTTCTGGAAAATGAATTCAAGAAGTTCATGTTAGACTAAAACTGTGGATTCTAGGATGGAGTTTATGGTGCATTTTCCCAAAAATGCCGTGCAACTTCACAAATTCACAGCCAGAATACAGCCCCTCGCTGGGTTTGAATGTGTCGCTATGTTCTTGGAAACAAATATGTCATACGTGCTATTTTAACCTAGCGAATGAACAGCTTCTGACTCGCTGTTGTGTGCGGTAGAGGAGTATATGTGAGTTGAACAGTCCCATCAAAAGACTCTATTTGATCAGTGCATCTTAATGAATAAACAGCTGTGCAAACTATACAATAAAGCTTTTCATTCTCCTACTCCGTATGAATAAATAGATTTATAAATAAATTTTTTTTGCTGCTTTTCTGTAACTTCTGTGTCTAAGCACAGAATGACATCATTTCCAATAATGTCTTGGAAAAAACAGATATGTAGATATTTGCAATTAAAAACAAGTTTTGTCATTTAAAACTGAACAGGAAAATAGAAACATAAATATTAGTTTTGTACATCTGAGTTATACTCCTGATAAAAGCTATTTATAGATTTCTGCACAGAAGCATAGGAATCTCTTATGACATGCAATACAGAAAACATGAATTCTAAGAGGCAAACACAAACATAATCCACCAGAGCATTTTAAAACACAGATCACCCCCCCCAAATTTTAATTTAATAGACATTTTAAGTGATAAGTTTAAAAAAAAAATACAATTTATCAGTCATAGCCTTGTAGTATGCAACATTTGATATTTTCTCAGAGGTTTGATGTGCACCTGGTTTTCACATGAAGCTACCTGAGCACCAGGCTTGATCACAGTAACACGCTGCAGGGTCGCTCTAGAGGACCAGACACAATAAAAAGGTTGATTTAAGACGATTAGCTGGGTTAAAGCCAACCCCTGGCTCTAGATTGTAAACTGTCTCACCACCCTCATTCAAAATTTTAAAGTTGTTTTAAAGAAAAAGCATTAGAATTGTAAGAAAACCTAAATTTCTTCCAACACTGGTTCAGGGCATTCACAACACAGCTGCAATAATTCTCTAGAAGATGATTTGATTTGCAGCGATAAAGTCATTCATTTTCAGGAGTTGTCAATTTAAATAAAAGTTGAGCTTAATTAATGCAAATGTGTAAATAGATGTCACATGACCTGCCTCCTGATACAGTTGATTACTGTAGTTTAGTTTAGTACAACCCAGTCTCATATAAAAACGTACCCTGACTACGTTGGTCCAAAGTGCAAAACGTAGAGGGGTTACAATAATGGCCCTTGAATTGTATGACTGTTACGTTTTTTTGCCTATTCTTTTCCTATTGTTTAGCGTCCAAGTCACGTGACTTTCAAGATTCCGACCGTGAGAACAAAAAAACATGGCGGACATTTCTCTCATTTTTAGTGAAAAAAATCAATATTTTGAGTTAGTCTCTGCATAAAAATAAGTTTTGATTACATTTCTAGCGAGAAATATATATTTTATTTTCAGAATATTCACTCAGTGGATGTACATAATCACTCGCTTGTTCGTTGTTGCGAAGATTTTTCTGATCTCGCCAGAATAACGTGAAACTGCAACGTTTTGGTTGCTATGGACGCTGCTATCGCCTAGCATAGCTGTGGCCCCAGATTCCACATACTCCTCCTTGCGATTTCGCTCCGTCTGACAGATCAAACCCCTGCCCACTATATGCGTTTCTTCCGAGCGGCAACCTCACGCTCTCTCTCGTGAAGCCAATAAAGAAGTGACTAAAACTGCAATTCATCTACCGGCCGCTTGAGGCTGGTTGCAGAAGGGAGTCATTCCCATAGACTCCTCGTGTTAAAATGCCCAACTTTACAGCAGAAAAAAACGTTTACAGCCTGGTTCAAAAAATGATTTTGGTCTACATTGCTTATTTTGCCCTTCATGACAACTGTGAGGGGGGTGATTTTTTTTATAACTCATCCGTTTAAATTATATTAAGCCTTAAAGTTCTGCATAATTAAGGGCGTGGCCACTTGAGTGACAGGTGGATTGCCGCTGCTGACAATGCCGTCGCGATAGGTGGGCGTGGCTTCAGCAATCAGCTCCCGCCTTTTTGCCCATTTTCGATTATCCGGGAGGAGTCACGCGGTGACGCGCTGCCAAGATGGCGACGGCCCGCTCTGCACACTTTAGGCTTCAAAACCGAGGAGTCTATGGGTGACGTCACGGACACTACGTCCATATATTTTTACAGTCTATGGTTTCGTCTGAGGTGGCAGCGGGAGAAACTAATGTTGACAAAGTGACGAGTTACAAAAAAGAAGAAGTACTTTTTTTAGTTTGGAATCATTGTTAGTCCAAGAATATGGACTGGCGTGTTATTTGTGGTATTACTCCTCGAGCATAATATTTCAATAAATATCCAGTCAGTGTTCCACTGATGTGATGACGTTTCTTATGACATATTCAGTGCTGCCACCACGTGTCTGGTCTTAGTAATAACCACTGATCTATATTAAAGATCAGTGGTAATAACTTATTTCTGGTGTATTATCAAGTTTTTCTCTGCATGGAGGTGAATTAATTTTATTTATATTATTTGAAGTATGCAATATCTATCTATCTATCTATCATCTATGTGTGAAGGAGAGAGATGATCTGTCAAGCTTTTGTAAAAACAGCATGTGTTCTCTGGTTGCAACAAAGTGGGAGTCTTTCAGGCTTTTGAATTTAAATTTTTTTAATATACTGTAAACAACATACACATAGCTTATGGAACAAAACAATGGGATTGAACATTTCCTTAATTTGTGGTGTTCTCCTCCGTCACCCACTGTGGCGGCCAAGTTTCCCCACTGTAATAAAAAGAGATTGTTATTAATTTAGGTCTTTACATCAGCCATGAATTAAATTCAAAACAAACATGACAAGGTTAAGGGCAATGAGGAACAGCAAGCCACCCCTTCATTCAGTAGGTTTATAAACTTACAGTAACCTGATAAAAGTAAATTCCCTGCCTATGGTAATATTTTGGTTAAGGTTTGAATATGCATTACCTACGGTGTAGCCGGTTATTTGAAATCATATACTTCTGCTCTGAAGGTATCCATTGTAAAAGACCTCTGCAATTTGCTGCACAATATTAGTCTTGAAAATTTGGTCATGAAAGACCTCCCCTTTTGCTCAGAATAAATTGGTTCTTATGTTCAACATATGTCTTTCAATTATGGCAGTCAGGTTTATCTGCCTTAAAGGTCCCATGGCATGGATTATTTCATTGACTGACATGCTTGCATGTGAAATATCCAGCGTTAGATGTGCAACCCCCTCGAAGAGTGCCCAAGGACACTTCGACACACTGAGCCACAGCCACCCACAAATACAAACCAAGGATATTACTTTAAGTTTTGAAGTACTAAGAATTAGGTTATTCCAATCAAAACTATGATAAATTGTACATACCAGAGTGAACAGGGCTCCCATTCCACCAACTTCATTTGGATCCCCTGAAAAAACATCAAAGTTATGTGGTTAAGGGGTTTCCAGTTGGGGTGCTGCAATTCCACTGAGTACATCTGAGACTTTTAATTATTGTAAAGCTAACCTTCTGCATTTTGCAGCGGATCACCCTCTTCACTGGGTAGTAAGGTTCCCCTTCTAGGATACCATGGTTACATTCTAAAAGAGCAAAAAAAGTACATGAGTTTGACCTCATACATCTTCATCAATTAATTAAAAAATGATTTTGACAGGCAACACATGATATATTTATGACTTACGTACATCTGGCTAAGGTAAAATAATCAATTTATTTGAAGTCTGATTTGAAATGGTGAAATGTAAATCTAGGAAAGCTTAATAACCTTTGGGTGATTTTTTCCCCCTCAGTTTCTTCCTTGTAGACATGTCTGAGGCTGCAGAATTCGGCTGCTTCTTTTTATTGTTTGCAGACATATCTGTTGAGATTAAGGAAATGTAGCTGTTATTACAATGAAGACTGGTCTAAATACCTTTATTCCAATAACAAATATATAATATCAACATTACAATTGGAAAGATATAGATATAGATATAGGCACTCATTGAAATTCATGGAAATTGTTTAACCATATGCTGTATGGTTCACAGACCACAGTGTCTCACATAATGAATTACTAAGTATGAAGATTTTGTCAATCTGATTCAATGGGTTTTACAAACCCCAGTTTCAATGAAGTTTGGTCAACTGTAAAACGAAAATAAAAACATAATACAACTATTTGCAAATCATTTTCAACCTATATTAAATTGAATACTCTACAAAGACAAGCTGAAAAACTTTATTGTTTTTTAGCTAATATTAACTCATTTTGAATTTGAGCCCTGCAACATACTCCTAAAAACCTGGGACAGAATCAAGACTGGAATGTTTGGAACATTCCACAGGTGAACAGGTTCATTGGAAACACGTGAGTGTCATGATTAGGCATAAAAGGGGCATCCCCGGAATTCATTCACGAGCAAGTCATCCTTGGTTGTGAATGACTGAGCCTTCTGGGGATGTTATGTGATGGTGGGAATCACTACTGTAAAGGATATTAATGTGGGCTCAGGAACACCTTGGAAAACAATTGTCAGTTAACACAGTTTGTCGCTACTACAAGTGCTATGAGTGCTGTCCGCATTTGAAATAGATTTTTGAAATCATGGACGTTGTGTACCTCGGGATAAAGAGGAAAAGGACCACCCAGATTGTTATCAGTGCTAAGTTCAAAAGCCATGGGGGTGTGTTAGTGTCCATGGCATACCCATGCCCCATGACATTCAAAATGAGAGAATCTTTGTAAACAAACAGTAAAGCTTTTCAGTTTGAACATTAAATATCTTGTCTTCATTGTAAATTCATTGAACATAGGAACTCCACTGGAATAGGGTTTTTTATGATCATCAGGGGCCTAATTTATAAGTGTATAAACACATATAAACAAACTGAGAAATAAGAAATTGATTACGATGACATGAATCCACGCTCCCCACAGAATATGAAAGCTTGCTAAGTTACACATATTTTGAGTTGATTATCATTTATTATTACATGGTTTGTTTAAATTCTAATGTAGAATGTTATTTCTTGAAAACAGACCACTGATAAGTATTACACACCGTTGCCATGGAAAAACAGAGCGTTCCCATGGACACGGTGTTCTTTAACGGAAGCAATACAATCGTTTTAAAATCAATAAACTCCTTTTTTAAATCAATATTTTGTGTAAAATTATTTATTTATTTGGTAGGTAGCCATTTTGGTAGACCCGATCAGCCTGTCGTGGTTGTATTCGCTATAACAACCGCCTCGCTATACATTATCCCTTACTTAACAGAAACCAGCATAGGATGTTAATTGTTACAGCCATGTATTTTGATGTGTGTGTGTGCACATACTGAGCATGTCCATATACACAGTAGACTGAAGTGAATCCTATACAGCTAAAAATGAGTCACCAAACACCTACAGCAGACTTTGGATGTGCAACAGTGCTCTCCATCATCATCAGTTCCTATATAGATTGAAGCTGTTCTAGTGGCACATTGTGGCTGATACCACTTCAGTAATTCACTTGCCAAAAGTTTGTTTTTGCTTCAGTATCTGTCAATCATCCTGGCAGAATTTTAAAAATGTTATATGTCCCTTTAGTAATATTTGAAAGGCAAGTTATCCAGACCTACATATTACAGTAGTTACTGGTATAACACCTCAGAAGTCACCTCACACTAATCGGTCATTGGATTTTTTTCTTTTTCTCAAATTTAAATACATTTCCTTGTTTAGAGTATTGTTTCAGTTTAAGAAGGAGAGACAGATTAAATGTTTAACATGGTTATCATGTATACCGTGATTAAACAACATATGAAAAAAAAAGATGACTAGCAATTGAATAATGATTTATATGCTATTTGAAAATATCAACATAACTTACTTCGTTTCTGCTGAGGTGGTTCTGTGAGGGGTAGGATGGGAGGACCGGTGGTGAGCTGGATGGTGGACTGGATTGGAGGAGGACTGGTGATGGACTGGATGGGAGGAGGACTGGTGATGGACTGGATGGGAGGAGGACTGGTGATGGACTGGATGGGAGGAGGACTGGTGATGGACTGGATGGGAGGAGGACTGGTGATGGACTGGATGGGAGGAGGACTGGTGATGGACTGGATGGGAGGAGGACTGGTGATGGACTGGATGGGAGGAGGACTGGTGATGGACTGGATGGGAGGAGGACTGGTGATGGACTGGATGGGAGGAGGACTGGTGATGGACTGGATGGGAGGAGGACTGGTGATGGACTGGATGGGAGGAGGACTGGTGATGGACTGGATGGGAGGAGGACTGGTGATGGACTGGATGGGAGGAGGACTGGTGATGGACTGGATGGGAGGAGGAGGAGGACTGGTGGTGGACTGGATGGGAGGAGGACCGGTGGCGGGCTGCTGGTTAGTACAACCTAAACGGTACAAAAAGAGGAAATTATTCACCTCCTGTAATAAGAACAAAGGTCCCCTTTTTTCTAGCATGGACTGTGCTCCATAAGGAAATGTCCAGTACATTTGTCTTTTGTATTCTTCTGTCTATAAATGCTGCCCTATGGACTCTATGCTCTCTGTAGAACTGAGGTGAGGCTGATTTTGTACTCTGGTGCAAATTGTAGGATCTCATTATCTCATGTGAAGTGGAGATATGTGTTTATAGTTTTTTGAAGTTGAATTGAGCAATGCCTCTTGCTGTTGACTATTTTGCTATGTATAGCAGACAAATCAGTGAGCTATGTGGCTCACTGACTAGTAAAAGAAACTAGGTCTGCAAACAACTGTTATTTTCATAATCTTTTCAATGAATCAATAAGTTGTTTGGTCCATAAACCATCAGAAAATAGAAAAAAGGCTGACCAGTGTTTCCCAAAGTCAAAGATGATATATATATTTATATATTAATATGTAAGACTCTGAAAGTAGAAACATTTTTTATTAAACAAAAGAAACTAAAAGAAACACCTATTGGATAAAGCAAAGACCAAATTTGATGAAGCAACAAATGAATAGCTATTTTTTGCCCACTGTGGTTTGCCCTGTGACAGCGGTACCAAGAAAATCCACAACTGTAATTGCTGTCACATTTATTTTTATGTTGACTATGGAGTAAGATTTTAAATAATCGCACACACTTACCATCAATTAACAGTTCATAAAGAGCCTTCATCCTGTCCAGGCATTTTGCAGAATGGTCTGACAGCTGCCATTTTGGCTGGAGGACTTGTGCGGACCAGGTTTTCTGCTTCTTTGTTTTCTTTCCAATGAAGACTATGGCCTTGTACCCCAATGTGTTTAACTTTTCGACCTGAAAATAAAGATATAATATTTTATATATATATATATACAGAAATATAGGCAATTATAAATGTCTTAAACATTGTGGGCTACAGACGTTAAACACATACCAAGACAGATGCCTCATCAATAACATGAGAGGTGGTTTGGTTTTTGGTTTGGTTTTTTAACCACTTCTCCTTTCTGTCCTCAAAATTCTTAAGTTTTTTTGCCAGTCTTTGCTTTCTTGGCTGTACAGACTGGCAATATTTGCAGGTCTTGGTGGCCACACCAATAGCTGCTTTGCAGCCCACACAGGTTGTTATTGTTGACCCTCGTGGCATCTTAAAACTAGAATATAAAACAATCAACATTTAATAACCAAAGAGACATAGGAACTGCCTTATTTAAGTGTTACATTACAAATATTTGTAATTTGGACTATTTTAAAATTATCAGTAGGCTAGTGTCAGATATCAACACTTCATGTGTGTTTCATATTTTCAAACGCGATACAGCACGAGATATCATTAATATCGATGTAGTTTATTTTGCGTTTAAATTACTATACATTTCTGCCCTTGAGCCGTTTTAATGACCTGTGTGTAAGCTATTGCAGTGCATTTTGGGATTTGTAGTATGAGTGAGTGGTGGGAGTGCGATTTACCGCGGGCCATTCATAAAAGACGTATGAAATTATCCGGCCACGGAAAAAATATTGATGCAGTTGACTGTTCTGCTGCAGTGACATGAATTTGGAATCAATAAAGTTTTCAACTTATCATTCTGAACTCGATTAGCACATTGCCGCCAACTGCAGCTAACGTTAAATGGGTAGGCTAATATACGTTAATGCTGGATAAACCCCTATGTCCTTGGACACATCCTTATAAATTCATGGTGATAAATAATTAACGAATGATGGCTTAGACAGCGCTAACTAACTTTATTATTCCGCTTCCGTAAGCATATGTTGATATCACTATGTGTATTCATTACCTACCTTTGAGGATGTACAGTATGAATTAGTGATGGGTCATGCGCAAAAGATGCGGCTCTTAGAGCCGATGCTTTGTAGTGAATCAGAAGAGCCGGTTCGCTTCGATTGAGAGCCGGCTCCAAAAATGTTTTTCCTTTGGCTGCTTACCTCAAGGCAGAACTTTGTTTTGATTGGTCAGCAATCGCATCGAGGCCAATCAGATGTGAGTATATGGGATCATAACATTATGTAAAAACAGAGAGGGGGGTGAAGTGAAGCGGCATTCCACTGCAAGTTAAGGAGTCGTAACAACGTTAATGGAGGGGAGACTGTGTGTATTGTGGCAACATCTGTTCCTTCAGAGAGAATCTAAAAAAACAGGGCAGATAATCACAGAAAAAAGAAATATGATCAGTCCATCAAAGCTGAGGCATCTGATTTTTTTTTGAATGCCAATCTTCACTGAGGACATTAAAACTGTTTGCTTGAGTTTGGTTCTAGTTCTGTGGATTTATTTGCGGTTTTGTTGTTAATTTCTGCAATAAAATTTTTGTTTAAAATATTAAACAAAAGACTGGTTTTGTAACAAAATAAATGCACAAAAATTAAGCAATTATAATGATTCTCATAAAAAAATACTGCAAATGAAAGGGTTTTCAACACACAAACCATTAATATTTGCAAAATTATGGTAAAACAAAGCCCTGCAAAAAATCCTAAATTAAGACCCATTCAGGAGTTGAAAGAGCCGGATCTTCTTTGGAAGCTGAGCCAAAAGAGCCGAACTTCCCATCACTAGTATGAATGGTGGGTGGCGGAAAGAACGGACAACCCCCCCCCCCCCCCCACCCCCACTCACTTGTCAATCTGCTGACCTCTGTCCCTCTGTGATAGGGCAACCCACGTGCCAATCAATGACCTCTCAGAGCTACGTTGCCCAAACGTAAAAACGTGATGCCACTTTTGTGACAGTTACATTTAACCATTGTATGGTGTTCGGGTCTGTTGGACCCGTTTACATTTTTTATCAAAATAAAAATGATACGATTAATTATTTGTTCAAACTCAGACACTTTGGCCTTGGCTCATTTTCTGTGAAGAATATATATTTATTTAATCCTTTAGCAGACGCTTTTGTCCAAAGCGACTTACAAATAAATACAATATTTACAATAGAAAATATATCTGAACACATTTTCAATGGCCACACACTGAACACCACATTTATATTACACACAGGATGTTCGGGTCCACTGGACTAGAAGACCGGGGGCTGATAAAAGTGTGGAAATTGTAGGTCCTGTGTACCTTTACTCTGTCCCCTCCTGTCAGGGCCTGCTGTTAGTGTGTGTGTGTGTGTGTTTTTGTATATGGTTTATGAGGACACAAATTTGCATAATGACATGGGTATTACAACGAAAACATGGTTTGTGAGGACATCTGTGTCCTCATAAACCATACCGCTTTAAAAAATCATACTAAATGGTGTAAAAAAAAAAAAATGGAGTCCCCGTAAACCACATATCCAAGTGTGTGTATGTGTGTGCGCGTGCGTGTGTGAGAGAGAGTTATATACTAGTGAACCATGCCATCCAATAAAGCACTGCAAACACTTTTCTTGTCTACTTAAATCTAACTATATCATTAGATGCATTGTGTAGCCTATTTGCTGTGGCATATATAAATGATTTGAATGACTGTGTTCATCCTGGCATAAAACCCTCCATAATCATAAATATAAAAAAAAATCTCAAACAATCCTCATTTTGATCATAATTTCAACACACACACACACAGGGGCGTTGCACAAGATCCCGGGCCCTATGCAGTCCTGATGGGCCTCCCTAAAAATATCCAGGTAAAATAAAATATATTCCAGACTTTTCAAGGACCCTCTCTTCCTTTGGGGCCCTTGTAATCAGTACTGGTTTTACCCCTAGTCTGATGCCCCTGCACACACGCACACACACACACACACACACACACACACACACACACACACACACACACTTGAAGCCCTCAAAGTGCTCTCTGAACCACAGGCTGTTAGGGTACATGTCCAAAATGTGATTTTTTTTTTTTACTTTGTCATAGAGCTTAACCAAATACATCTATGGAAAGGTCTTGACCTGGAGAGTAACATATATCAATCTAAAGGTTCTATATTATTCCTGCTTTGAGATATTGACCTTTGAACCTTAACCACAGGGCATATTTGAAGGCTTATAATTATGGGACAAAAAGGGTTACATACATGAGACAAACTGTAATAGAAAGATGTTGACATGGGTTATAAATTCAGCATAGTCACAAAGGGATGTGGTGGGGAGGGGGGTGTGCTATGGCGTAAAAATAAAAATCCCCAATTGAACAAGACAATATTTAAAGTCTGATGCCAAAAATTTGTTTGATATCCCCTAAAATCCCTGGAATGCCACCAATTAAGTATTTACAACTTCCAATTTTAAGAAAAACCCAGGGTTTTAAAAAAAACTACAACTCCCTAGACCCCTCTTCAGTAATTGTGTTGACATCAGCACCCCAGTTGTAGTTCTTCCATTTTAGGGTTGTGTTAGGGTTGTAAAAACATATATCTACCCAATATATCAAATATCACAAACTGACTAATAAATAATTATACTGCATGTATATGATTTTTGCTAAAAGAGGACAAAAATGTTTGTTTAATGACGATAGTTTAATTAAACATGAGACCAGCGCCAACTGCTCTGCTCACATAACGCAAAGCGGACTGTCCTAATCTCCATAGTAACGGCCATGGACAATGTTGCTACTTTCCTTATCAAAAATGTTAAAAAAAGCACACACACACATTTATTTTTCATAACTGAAGGCGTGATTATTGAAACCGTTATTTGATGTCAATCTACTGTAACGTTAGTGCTGCGTTATAAAACACAAATATAATTAAGACAAGAGATATTTAATTTTCCACTTAATGTCCGCCGTTTTTGTTTTCCCGACAGGAACCTCGAGAGTCACATGATTGAGACACAAAACAATTTTTTTGGAAAGTTTAACAATCACACAGTTTGCGAAAGAATTGACATTTCCCCTCTGACATTTCCGCTTGACAGCTGTTATGTCTGCATAAAGCGCCTGCAGTCCTAGCCTGGATGTCAATCAGTTCGCTGTGATTGGCCGCCTCGTCCAGCGGCAGTCACCTTCCCCACGTGAGCAGTTCACAGCATCATGAATATGAAGCCTAAAATGTCGTTTTCGCCCTAGTGGCTTGCTATTGTACAGGTAATATGAGTAAGTTAACACTGGCAAAAGCTAATTAATATATAATAATATAATATCTAATAATATATGTCTAATAATATATTACTTATAGGATACAATATTCAGTTTAATTTTACAAGAGTGTCTGGCCCTGATAGTGTCTGCCGAGAAATGGTTTGAAAGTGTAGTTGATGACCCCTGCCTTAGAATATAGGCCTAATACTACAGACTTACTTGAAAGGAACAACTCACACAATGGGATAAAACAGTAATCTGACTTAAATGAAAACTATTCATGAATCAAACAAAAGAGACATGACTATAGTTGAAACAACAGTTCATTTTACTGGGTGAAATTAATAAAGTAGGCTTTCTAGAGCTAAGAGACTATGCCCTGTACAAAATAAAGACTATATATATTTAGAAAGGTAGGGGTGTGTGTGTGTGTGTGTGTGTGTGCGCGTGTGTGAACGAGAGAGTGAGAGTGTGTGTGAGAGTGAGTGTATGTATGTGTGTGTGAGTGTGTGTGAGCGAGTGAGTGTGTGTGTGTGTGTGTGTGAGTGAGTGAGTGTGTGAGAGTGAGTGAGTATTGATATACTATACTAATGTGGAAACATAAGCTGGAATAGCACACTGTTGGAGAGAGTAAGAATACAATAGGCTATGTAAACCACAGTAGGTACACTATATACCAACTATAGTGAAGCTATGTAGGGATGCGCAATACATTTCGACCAAAAAAGTAATGCTATAAAAAACAAAGGTAATTTGTCATGTTTGACAGTTGTGAATCACCAGTGATTGGGTTGGGGCAGAGGGTGGGGACTAATGGGCTAACATAATGGGTTTTTACAGTTTCAGAGGAATTTGCAGTACATGCTCTAAACACAAAGAAATATTACAACAGCAGTAAAATAACCTCAGGTTTCACATACAAGTTATTACAGCACTGACGTTTGGGTTCAACACAATGTAAACACATCATCTCCCTAATAACTACTCTCCCAGTTCCTCATCAGTTGAGGAAGTATTCTCTGAGTCTTCCTCTTCAGAAAAGTCATCTAAGGGCAATGTTTGCAGTCCAAGAATACTTCTGTATGTTGTGCGTGCTTTAGCCAGTTGTGCTTCAACTTCACGCAATCTTCTCTTCAGCACACAGAGTAGTCCTTCACGTCCTTTCTCCATTAAGCCCTCTGTACTGCCTGAGAATGTGACATTAAAATATAAAGAAATGAGCCAATGGTTACCAGAGAAGCAAATAGAAGAAAGATACTTCCTATGTGTTGTCCTTACATTTCCCAGTGGTGTCTTCAGTCAGCTGAAAGGTAAACTCTTCGATCAGTCCAGCAACACTCCTCATGTACTCCATGTGCTGCTTGACTTCGCGAACCACAATAAATTCTTCTTCTTTTAGTCTAGCCAGCAGCATTACCTTGTCAAAAACATTTTTTTTTCGCTCCATATCACCATGACCTGCAATACATTACATCAAAGTGTTATCTTAAAACCTCCTATAAAAATATTGGGACAGAAGATGTTTTGCATGCTGTACTACTACAATAGAGAAATAAACATTGACAGGATGAGATAGAACATCAGCACTTCGCGAAGGGGTCTGATCACATCCATTTACAAATTACTGCATTCTTTTTTTTTGCATATTGCCCAAGTGTCTTAACATTTTTTTTACATCGGATTCCATATTTACATCAAGATGTGTGAATCAAACAATTTGTATTCAGTGCATTTCAGGGGAAGTACTTACATTCCCATGGCCAGGAGTAGTTGTCCACAGCCAGGAGTTCATTGGGAGGAGGCAGTTTTTCAACTTCCCCCACAGTAGCATTGTGGTCATTGATGGCAACTTCCAAGGCTTTCTTCTCAACAGCAATCTTTCTTCTCAGTTGATGCCTTCGCTTGTTCCCACCTACAATGAGAAACACAAAATGAGTGTACATTCACACGATCACTACACAAAAGCACCATACAAAGTAAGACTTCACAATATGTGTGTATGTTTTATGATTATTGTGACAGATGTTGTGTGATAATTTTTGCATAACAAGTTTCATAATCATTTGAAAAATTGTGAAAAAATTTTTTTTTTCAGAATCTACTTTTTTTTATTTTAAATAGAGTACAAAATTGGTAGGTCAGGATATCTCTGCACAATGCAGAAATATTGGAAATATTTGGATATTGCACCCAACCTTATTATGATTTTGACAGTTTTTCAGTATGCTGCCCTGACTTGTAGTAAACCTATTTCAAAAGATGTTTTTTTTTTTTAAATAAAAGGCTTTGCTATTTTTACTATGTATAAATCAGTAGTGAATTCATTTTTCACAAATCTGCATTACTAGCGGCCTTTTCTGCTCTCACCAGACTGACGATACAGCTGAAATTTTCGCTGTTTGATGCCCAAATATAGCCCCTCGATGGTCCTCTGCAGGTCATTTTGGATTGTTGCTCCTTTGGACGACAACAAACAAATTGATTAATGCCAATTTCAGTTTACAATCAGCCTATTTTCAGATGCCCTGTACAAGAGCAGAGCCTATGATTCTTAAAATATCGCATCAAATAATTTTTTCAAAGTACCTGAGGTCCACTGCTGCACATCAGACACCCACTGCTGGACTGTGTCTTGCTGTAGAGATAACTCAGTTGTGAGTTTCTCTAGGTCCTTTGTTGCCTCTGCAATCCTTTGTACAGTCTATCCAAAAGAAATATCCTTGTTAACAAATGCTGAGAATTTAAAAACAAAAATGTTATTATACATATTTTCCTAGTTGTACCTTGATGTATCTTTTGGCCAGTGTCCGGTCAAGGTTTTCTGCCTTTCGCTTGTTCCAGCCACTTGCCTGGATAGTTAGCATGTCTGTGCGAACTTGACACACAATGTATGTGCAGTAATTTAGGTTCACAGTGAGGACCACAGGTCAGATACTACATTGATCATTCTCTAATATTGTCACATAAACCTGGAAATAATCATACAATTAATTAACGTGTCAGAAGTTAAATTATTATTAAGAGAATCCTGATCAGTGTAAAAGTGCTGACTAGACAGTTGTTTTCTAAGGGAGCACCTATGCATGGAACTCTAAAAAGCAAAGGCCGAGCATTAGTGTTAAAACCACTTTGTCTCAATTTGGACACAACTTTACATGAAAAATGCTTACCGGCTTTTGACATGTACTTGGAACATATGGCTGCTCGAGAGAGGAAGCTGTTAACCTGTTCAACCTCCTCCCCGATTGTTGTTCCAGCTCCTTCTTGATTGCGTCCCCCCCATTTTAACTGTAACACATTTAAATGTTATAATTTGGAAAACAACAAGTAGGGGCAGAGGACAGACAATCATAATGTGTGTTGCAAATGGTAAGTAATACATCTAATTGTCATTATTACCTCACACATCCATGAATGCGCTTTTGCATGCATGATGGAGAGAAATGGGCGCATGTTCAGCAAGTCCTCCAACTCTGGACAGTGGCCCACAACTTTCTGCAGATATGGCCAATATTTGCAGACCACATCAGAGCAAAAAAACTGGATGGTCTGTGAAGCTAGCTGTTTCTGGAGATATAATGGGTATGCAAATATTTCTCCACGGAACATATTCAGTCCCTTGAGCAAAACCCCATGACGGCAGACAGCAACTTCAACACCTTCCTCGTCTAGTTTGCTTCCAGACTTGTTGGCAGACTCTCGTGCTGCGGTCCACTGACCCGCACCACATCTCCCTTTCCCTGGATTCTTAAAAAGATGAGGGCAAATACAGACATTTACACAGTTACATAAAAAAAAAAAAAAACTGTAAATCATGGTATTATGGCATTTGATGCAAACCAAATAATGTTTACATTTTGGGGAAAAAACTGGCAAGCATTCATAAAAATGTAAAATTGTGGTGTTACACATGAAATATAAATTTAGCTTACATGTCCAGTTGTTTCATGGATGTAATCAACAAAGGAGGACACATCAGCATCATTGGCCAAAAAGACTCCATCAAAAAACCCATCAGGTCTTGAAAGAAATATATAGATGTGGGTTAAATTTACTGTATAAAAGTAATTTGTGGCTCACTAGCATTTCATTGTAAATGAATGTTACACACCCTGGTTGGCTTTTGAAACGATATAATTTGCGGTTCCCATCCACTGCAACTGCCAACATGGATGGTGTGCATGCAGGGCACTGAAAATGCTGGACCTGAGACAGCTTGTCAACCTCAAATTTGGCATAGGCCCATTCGAGGAAGGCCCTCTGCATTGTGTCCCCACAAATCTTACCACTCTTAGAGCAAAAGTGAAAAACAAAAAAGTAAGTAACTGTGTCGAAGGTTGGCTTTAGACTGTGGTCATGATGAAGAAAGGGCTCTGTCAAGAAATATGTGCTGAAACTTTGGGGATTGTAACAACAAGTCCTAACAATGAATCTGTTCTATGAATCTCTAAAAGGTGATCCAAACAGGATAACTAAATGATGAGTCCACTTACTCGCCCGAAGAGTTTTGTACGACACTCGAGCATGCTGACAAAAGCTTGTCTGGACATCCCTGGGGCAGTGATTTTTAGATCCTCATACGTGGTGAACAAGTCCACCATGTACAAGGTCTCAAAATTGACAGTGGCTGGCCAGTAACCACTTTCAACCAGATCACTTATGGTCACTGGCAAGGTTTTTCCACAGGAGCAGTTTACTGATGGAAGGAAGAGGTTGTATCTTCCTGAAATTTCAGACAAAAACAATTATCTCTTGTTCACAAGAAACAAAAAACACAATATGAACACAATATGAAGAAATAATAAAAAAAAATTTTTACCATTCATTCCAATTAAAATAACTGGCTTTCCCTTGGAAAAGCTTGTTTGCCCAGTGGAGCAGTCGCAGCAGGGAGGAACGATTGGTAACATGCAATCTAAAAAGCAGAATTAGTTTACATATTAGAGTAAATGAAACCCAAAACTCAACAGAGAGGGAGTTGTTTCTATCAAACACAACTTAATCCAGCATGTTTGTTGGAGTAAACCAGGATTTGTGTAAAATGTAAAACAGCCTTTATAACCTGAGACTTAAAAACCACCTTTTTCATGATAGGAGAATTTCCCTCCCTCGTGCTGCTGAACAAAAGTGGATGGCGGCAGTTGTCTGAAGAACCCCTCCACCATGGATGCTCTGTTATGAAGCACCAGGGCCTCATGTGTGGAAAGGTCACAGGCTGTGCAGTAGAGTGATCGTGGTAAACAGTCCCTACACATCACTACTGCAGCCTTGTGTCCACAGTGATGGCAAACCCCCTCCTTGGGCTTCTCAGATGACAACATATTGTTCACCATGAAGGGCCTCATTACTGTCCAATTCTCCAGAGAGGTAGTTTGCCTGTTCCTCCACTCTGAGGGGAAAGACTGTTCATCACCACTTCCCAAGAGTTCTCGGACATCTTGAATGAGGGAGTCTGAAAATGAAAATGGAAGAAGGCATTGTTAAATCTGGGCAATTACCACATAACAAATGAGGAAAAAAGTATTAAGGGAAAAAAACCAAAATTTTCGATGATCACTGTGTCTTCAGTTGTGCTGGTAGACGGAGCACAGGACACGCTTTTAACACTTGCTGAAGATACTGCAAAAATATAAATATCAATTTAGAACTTGCTCAATAAATAATGAATGCAACTAATGATGAAAAAACAGACAAAAAACCAACCAGTAGCTGAATCTCGCTTTCGTTTCTCTCCAGCTCTACATCTTTTTGGCAGAGGTTGACCATCTTTGTCCTCATCAGGCCAAACACACAACTTTGTGGATTGTTTTGAACCTCCTTTAGTTTGTCCATGCTGATCCACCTAAATAAACAATTAAGCCACAGAATAAACCACCCACCAAGGTTATCACCACCTATAAACATCTCATTATAAAACCAGTGTTATAATATTACATTGTAAAAATTCAGTCTAACGGTTGTGGCCCTGTCTAGAAAACCCGTTCTTCATTGAAAAATAGAAAAGAAAGTTAAACGTTTTGACAGAATATTAAATTAAACTCTCACTGGCTCTAACGTGTGAACTCAGCTCAGCTCAGCACTATAGCTTGCATTTGAATAAAGACATTTAACCTTGTACTGTATAGTTGCACTTTGTTTGGAGTGTTGCAATTTTGCACCTTGATACTTCTTCCCTGCTATACCTCAGAGCCTATTATGGTCTTAGACATTGTAATTAGTATGTAATTCGTATGCTTTTTCCACAACTGAGATAATGTTATTTACCTTGCACTCATCCAGGAATGCATCAACCAGGAATATGGCATCTTCGGGGTCAAGGTGATTCATTGTCAGCTTGGTCAAGTTAATTTTCCACGCTTCCTTTTCCTCCTTGTCTAACTTTTCCTGCTTATTTTCCCTCGTATTCTTCTTCTTCTTCTTCTTCTTCTTCTTCTTCTTCTTCTTCTTCTTCTTCTTCGTGAGGCCTTGACGCGTCAACACCCAACACCCACCAATGAGATCGCACCACACAAATGCACGGAGGTTATTATTTTTTATTTTTTTTATTATGCCATACATCAAAAAAAAAAAAAAAAAAAAAAATACAAAGAGAAACATTAAAATGAGAAGGAAAATATGAACAACAATATTAAAACCATGCCAGAGGACAATAACAACCATAAAAAATGCACGGAGGTTCCGGTGTTCAGGTAACTTAGATGTCAATATTAAAAACAGCGGACTGATCGTAACTCGTGACTTTGTCAACATTAGTTTCTCCCGCTGCCACGGATTAATGTGTTGTTCAGCAAATCAACCTCAGACGAAACGCATATAGTGGGCAGGGGTTTGATCTGTCAGACGGAGCGAAATCGCAAGGAAGAGTATGTGGAATCTGGGGCCACAGCTATGCTAGGCGATAGCAGCGTCCATAGCAACCAAAACGTTGCAGTTTCACGTTATTCTGGCGAGATCAGAAAAATCTTCGCAACAACGAACAAGCGTGTGATTATTTACATCCACTGAGTGAATATTCTGAAAATAAAATATATATTTCTCGCTAGAAATGTAATCAAAACTTATTTTTATGCAGAGACTAACTCAAAATATAGATTTTTTTCACTAAAAATGAGAGAAATGTCCGCCATGTTTTTTTGTTCTCACGGTCGGAATCTTGAAAGTCACGTGACTTGGACGCTAAACAATAGGAAAAGAATAGGCAAAAAAACGTAACAGTCATACAATTCAAGGGCCATTATTGTAACCCCTCTACGTTTTGCACTTTGGACCAACGTAGTCAGGGTACGTTTTTATATGAGACTGGGTTGTTTAGTAGAGTCTTATTATTGGTGCAAATTGTTATTTGAGGCATCTAAACCAAGTCAAGGGGATTTTCTCTTTTCTAACCTAGTTATTGTACTTTTGCATTTGTTTTGTTGTTGTTGTTTTTTTTTCAGAAATGCTGCGAGGTATGATTTATATCCAAATACTGATATTGGATTTCATTTTCGAAAGATTAACAGGTAAGACCTTTGAAAGAGGGTGGTGATTTTCTATTTCCACACAAAATACAATGTGAACATTTATATAATTGAAAAACATTGTTCTATGGTAGCATATGGTATGGTCGTTCAGGTCAGGGGCAACACAAGACGTGGGCATTTCAGGAGAAATTAAAATTTCATATTTGTACACGGGGTCGTGGTGAACACACAAAAAAAGATCTGAGAAAAAAAAATCCCTCTTAAAAAAATACTGCTCACTTTAAATAAATACAGGTTTTAAAGCCATGAAGACCTAACAATTCTAAGTGTAGCTTTCTTTTGCGCGATGTGAGCCTAACAGTTCAGATCAGGCTGCTTGTGCTATTCTGTGTCTTCAAAAATAGTGTACACAACAGTTTAGTTTTCAAGCAATAGTTCACATATGAAAATTATGACATGGTTTATTCGCCCTCATGTTGCTTTACATCCATATGCTGTTATTTTTTCCATAGAACACAAAAAGAGAATTTTTGAAGAATGTTTATACAGTTTTTTTCCATGCAGTGACAGTTAAAAACATTTTAAAAATTAATTTTGTTAATTTAAATAAAGCTGAAAAATAAAATATAAATATTAGCTGAACTTTAAAAATGTAGATAAAAATTATAAATGTTGCCTTGTCTACAAACTAAATAGTTCAAGTCGAAGTGCTAAAATTATGAAAAAATGAAAACAAATAAATAAAATAAAAAATCAAATTAATAAAGTATTAAGCTTTCTTATTCATAGACAAGTGTATTTGGTCTTACTGCACTGGCAGATTTTTTTCTTCTTATTACTCTAAAATAATAATAATAATAATAATTATTATTATTATTATTATTATTATTATTATTATTATTATTATTATTATTATTATAATGCACTAAATGTTTCTATTAAAGACATTTTAGAATTCCACTGGCAGTTTTCAGTGAACATAAATTTATGGACATCAGTTTTCAGCTCACATATGGCTTAATTAAGAGGACTTCAAAGTCCACAAAATGTACAGACTACATTTTTTCGTGCTTATCATTAAATTATTTCACTGTAAATATTTTTATACTGAAAAAAAAAAACTAAGTAAACATTATTCAAAATGGGTTTTTTTTGTGTGTTCTGAGAAATCTTTTTTTTTTTTTACTCAAAAATGAACTTGGAATGACATGAAAGTGATTTAATAAAGAGAGTGTGAACCATCCCATTAACAGCTGTGAACTCATCTGAGAGTGTTTTTTTGTTCAGACTAGGCTGCGCGTCCCGCTGGAGTACCTGCGTTGGCTCAGTAGGTGGCGTGGTGGTGGAGGGGTCGGGGGGCAAAACTGATGTGGGTGATGATAAGGAGGTGGCGGGGGAGGGAGGGGCGGCTGCTGCTGCTTGCCTCCCTCCCGTGACCTGGTGGGCGTGGAGACAGCCGATTGGATGAGGCGATGGGCGGGGCTGTGGCTGAGGAATGCCTCCACGTGGCCACGCCCAGCAGAGTCCACGACGATCACTTTCACGATCTGCTGGCACTGGATCAAGGTGTCGGGGGAGATGGTGAGGGCGGAGCCAGGGGCGGGGCTAGGCAGGACGGCCAGGTGTTGCTGAGCGCTGGGTGTGGCCAGAGCAGAGCTGAGTTGGTACGTTTGGAGCCTGTTGTGAATTGACACCTAGTTTAGAAACAGCCAGAAGCAGGAAGCGTTATCAGCCTGGCCTGCTGCACTCTCACGGCCCTCTGGTGCGGAAACACATGAAAAGGCCATGCCACAGAGCATGCAGGCGGCAAAAGACGGTATGACACACATACGGTGCGGTCGGAGTGGGTGAATGCGGGCGATGCTGACTTCCTACTGCTGTGATTTGGATAATTAATTGCTATAATATCACTTCCTTTTATGAATGTTTCTGAAGTCATTATTTTATGCCTAATCTTGATTTCAGTGTCAGAATTATGGCCAGTAACAGAAGAATTAAATTGAGAATGTGAACATATTTTCCAAGTCCATTGAAGACTGTAATCTAAATCTTAAAAAATAGAAAATAAAATGTAATCTTATTTTGTAAAAACAACAAAAACAACAAAACTGTATATGATGCAAAGTAAAATTTGTATTAGGCCCTTTTTTGTACATAAAAGATTATACTCAAAATGTAATTGTTTTCTGTCTATTTTTTAATTTATCTAATAATATTTGTATAATATTATATTATACATATCTAATAATAATAATAATAGACTGTATCTTTAATAGAAATTTCAAATCTCAAAGTGTATTTTGCTTTACTGCAATGGCAGATTTTCTTCCAAAAAAATTTTTTTTCTCTTTTATTTCTTCTTTTTTAATGAAAATGCAAATAATCTGCCAGAGCATGCAGGCAAAACACATCATGACTACATACAGTGCAGTTGGAGTGGGTGAAAGTGGGCGACGCTGACTTCCTACTTAAACTGCCGTGATGTGAATAATTAACTGCTATCTTATGCACTTCCGTTCATTACTGCACTGCTAATCAGACGGTTATGGTTTTATCTGTCTGTAAGAAGCATTAAAGTGCCCCTCGAGGGCCTAGACGCTTGGCAGCGAGGGTCCTTATTGCATGCTGAGCAATTTGCACCTTGTCATGATGTGTTTGGCATCTCGTGAAAGAGCATTTGTGTAGCCTGTCTCTCTACAGTAACCACAGCTTGGTCCTTTCATTTCGGCTCTTTTTAATGAAGTATTTGAATTTGAATGACTTTCAGTGCAAGAGCTATTGAAACTATTAAAATGGTGTTTCTGGACGTGCATTGCAAATCTTATATTTGTTTTTCCACAAGCAATAAAAATTTTTATTTTATTAATTTTTTTGCCTCTGGTAGGCAAGCCATTTTGATATTCTGTGATTTAATGTACACTTTTCAAAGGTGTCTCGTGCTTACCAAGACTGCATTTATTTGATCAAAAATATAGAAAACTTTTGAAATATTCGTATAATTTACAGTTAATGTTATCTATTTAAATCTATTGTAAAATGTAATTTATTCATGTGATGTTTTCAGCATCATCATGTCACATGATCCTTCAGAAATCACTCTTATATGCTGATTTGCTGCTTAAGAAACATTTATGATTATCAATGTCAATACCAAATATTTTTGTGTAAACCCTGATGCTTTTTGTTTTCATAGTGAATAGAAAGTTGAAAGTTAAATATGAAATCTTTAGAAACATTAAAAATGTCTTTGCTGTCACTTTAAACAATTTAATGTATATCTACTTAATGAGAGTATTAATTTATACAAAATAAAATAATACTGCCCCAAATTTTTGTACACCTGAGTGTAACAGGATATACATTTGGGCTTAATTCGTGCATGGTATCAGTGTCTGCATTCCATTGCATTGCAGTCAAAACATTAACCACAACATTTCCTTTAAAGGCAAAAGCTGTATGTGTGAATGTGTGTATCTAGTGTGTCTTACTTTAATACCCTGATGACATCATTTCCACTAAAGATTTTATCTTTAAATTATTTCACCGCACAACAACAGCAGCTGTATGCACCATTAAAACACAGCATTCAGCAAAAGCCCGAGTGAAAGGCCATAGATATCAGGGTGGTGGATTGTGTTTTTTTCTAGGGGGCGGCAGTGCTGTTATTGCTCTGCACCAGTGGTGTGAGATTGCAGTGAAGACACCGAGGGCGGGCATCTCCAATCTGATGGACAACGGGATCAGGGTGAGCTCAGGAGTCAAAGGGTAAAGGGCAGGGAGTTTGGGAACGGTGGGGAGGTTATCTCTGATTCTGCAAGGAGATAGTGATGATAACTAAATAGACAATTAAAAAACGACAATACGTGCTGTCACCACCTACAATGTTCCCAAAACTTTTTTAAACACTCTAGGATTTAAAATGGTCCAATATCAGCATAAATCCTCAACATTTTTATAGTGAATGCATTAAGGTATTATACAATTATCATTGAAGGTCATTTTCTTTTTATTTGATTGATTGTTTGACAGAACAACAGACCAAACAGAACTCAGTTTAGAGATGCTCTATGTCCAGCTCTACACTCCTTAAAATAAAGGTTCTTCATTGGCAGTGATGGCATTTTTCTATGCTTTGAATTTATTTATTTATTTACTTCCTTTATTTACAGAAATACCTCACCCAAAAATGAAAAAGTATTCACCTTCAGGCCACTCAAGTCCATCAATTAACATCTTGTGTAGGAAAAAGCGGAGTGTTTGAAATAAACAGATCCAATAAAACGTTTTTAACTTAACAGTCTGCTAAAATAGCTGCCATCCAGCCTAGATACGAGTCCTTAAGACATAATATTGATTTCTCCATTGAAAAAGTTGTCTCGTCTGAATCAGGAGAGAAATATGCACAGATCAAGCACTGTTTACAAGCAAAAACAGTCCAAAACAGATCTAAACAAATATGTCATTGGATTTTGATGTGAGAGAACAACAGGGTAGGACTTTTTCACTGGAGGAAACATTATTATGGATTATGAGCTCATATTTTGGCTGGTAATTGTATGAAGACATGATGGATTTGTTTCTTATAAACAGGCAAGTTTTCACTTCAGAAGATGGATTGGATGGTGTGGAATACTTGTGGATTATTGTGATGTTTTTATCAGAGGTTTGGACTCTCATTCTGACGGCACCCATTCACTGCATCTATTGGTGAGCAAGTGATTTAATGCTAAATTTCTCCAAATCTGTTCTGATGAACAAAAAACGCATCTAAATCTTGGATGGCTTGAGGTTGAGTAGATTTTCAGCAAATTCTCCTTAGGTGAATTATTACTTTAATAAAATATGCTTTCATACTTTGAGTTGTCCCTTATCAGTGCAAAGACATCACTAAAAATGACAAAGATTTATGCTGATATCCAAAACCCCACTTTGCCCAAACTTTTGGAGGACACTGTACATACAGTACATGCACCGAGAATTGAAACATAATTTTGCACTGCACTCAGACCACGATGTTTTGATACAAACCTCTACCATGTTGCTTCCCGTTTTCTCATATATATCATCCCCTGCAAGCCACACAGATGCACAAGACATCAAAAACAGGCTTATTGTTGTGTATAGCATGTGTTTGTTTACGTGTGTGTGTGTGTGTATGTGTGTACCTGAAGCAGAACTAGGTCCAGCATGGATGTCTAGTTGTGTGTCGTTCTTGTTAGTTTGATATCTCACAACCTGTTGTCTTTCTAGTTCCCCTGAGGACCACATACATAATTCACTTTAATGATGGCCACAACCGTGGCATTCAAACCACTGAGGAATATAGAGAATTCATTATATTTCATGCTAAGTTTTAAGTAATGATAAGGAGTTAAAATGTTACAAATTATGAATAAATTATTTATAGTGCTAACAACTTAAAATGAAGAAAACATCAACTGTTCTAAAATATGCTGTATGCTTTTCCAATGATGTTGAACTGAAAAAGTTGCAATGTGTTTGCTAGGTGGTTTGTTACTGGACCAGGTCAAAAGTGTCTAGATTTTGACTTTTTAATGCTAGTCTTTTTTTTCTTTTCTTTTTTTTGGACAAAACATGGACAACTAGAAACCCAGGGATTTCTTTATATTCAAATTTGAAATAAATGTGACTATCACTAACCTAAAGCGTGTGAGCAGGTAAAAGTAAATAAGTACTTGCATGCTCCTGATGAGTAAATGAGCACGCAATAACACTCACACTCAATCCGTATTTGTTCCATCTCTGCCACCTCTGCCATGCTCTCTCTCAGGTCCTCTACAAACTTGAGCAGCTCCTCAGCGCTCTGAGAACAGAAACTCACTACCTGCTTCTTCTCAGACGAGAACGGAGACAATATCGTGATTCCATGAGGGTAATCTGTGACAGAAAACACACATGTATGACACTGCAAATATTGAACAAGGCTCTGCTCTGTCAGGTTCTGTTTTTTATTACTTAAAAAAGAAATCAAAATGAAAAAAGATACATTTGAAATAAAAATAAATACATTTTGGATTGCATTTTCATGTAACTAAATATAACAAATTTTTTCTTTTTGATTACAAAAAAATGGCAGCATATTAACTTCATACTCAAGAAATTTATTTTTTTGAAGATTATTGCATCAAAACAATCTTTATAGGTTCACTATTTGATTGACAGAGCAACCGACAAATCAGAACACAGTTTGGAGATGCTAATAGCTTTAGTATTTTTCTGAAACCATACATTTCATATTTAATAAAATAAATGTTCATAGTTTAAGCTGTCCCTTATCAATGCAAAGTCATTATTACAAATTTTAAAGATTAATGCTGATATTATCCAAAATCACTCTGTGCCTTTTGAAAGGCACTGTTCATATTATTATTAAATATTATTATATTTTTATTATTTAATGTATCCATTTGAATTGGGTAAAAGCTATAATAATATCATTTTTATAAATGTGGACTTAAACTTCAGAAGCAGTTTGTTTATTTATTAGTAATATTAATATTTATGTATGATTATTAAAAAGCAATATAACAGAGTAACCACATTTAGAAAAAGTATTTTATTTGTATTTTAGTAGTTTCATGGTCACCCAGTTGAAAACTCTTAATTATAACTATACTATATTCTTCTCTAAATTTATAAATATAGTCAAATATAAATCTATACATTATTATATAACTATTTTTTGTGTTTGTTTGTATTCTTACACTCATTCTCAAACAGATGAAACTGCATTCCCAGTAAGCCCATGGCCTTGCAGAACGTGTATGTGGCCGCACTCTTCTTCTTAGGGCATAGTTTTAGGATCTAACAAAACAAAAGAAAGAATAAAAAACAGTTTTTATGTTCTGCTGTTTGTGTGTACATGTTGGAATATCTTTCCATGTATGAACACGTGTGTCTCTCACCACAATCAGGTCATTGAAGAGGAACACCTCTCTCTGATGTGAGGCCTGTTTCTGTGGTTTATTCACATCGGTGACCTCATAGAGTCGACTGCAGCACACCAGCCTACGGTGAGGAACCGACAGTATCTGACCAAGAAAGACACATCAAATTTCAGGTAAATTCATTTCAGAAGGTACAGTTTCCATCAGCACAGGAAATGCGCTGAAAAGAGGGATGTCTGAAGCAGCATGGGCTGAAGAATGAAATTAATATTTCATATGGCGGTAGAAGGTTTTGCAGTGCTGTCATGTGAAATCTGAAATGATAACACCAAACTAATGAGCAGTTTTAGTCTCAAGTTTCCTGTTTTTATAGCTCACGTACTGATAAATTCATTCACACAGCTGTTAGCATACAGAGGTGGGGAAAATGAATGACCAGAAACTGTTTTTGCTTTGAGCAAAGTTTATTTTTACCTCATCGTGTTCATCAAACATGAGACTGGCAAAAGTTTATATATATATATATATATATATATATATATATATATATATATATAGATGGATAACTAAATAGATAGATATAGATACATGAAGAATAAAAAACATTTATCATAACCAATGTTGTCTAATTCACCAAAAGAAAAATTAAATTCTTTTGAGCTGGTTCTTTTTAGTGAATCAAAAAGTATAGTGCAACCAGTAATCCAACTCTCAAACTCCGAAATCTTTTAATAAATCAGAAACATATAATGCCATCAGTGTAGTCCGATTCACAAACTAATGAGTCTATTTTACTGAATCAAACACACACTGCTTACAAGTAGCTGTGACCAGACTTCAACTTTTTCATCGTTTGTTCATATGACAACATGTGGTTGAAGATGTTAAAGAACCTCATTGCACATTTTCTCAGTAGTACTTTATAATTAATGAATGAAATATGTAACTACTGTGTATAAGGTGTAAACGAACTGTTTTCAAAAACTGTTTAAATGTAAACAATCTCATCTTTTGGCAATGTAATTGCACTTCTTTTTTCCAAAAAAGAATTACTTAAAACTGTTATGATACCTGAATCATTAAGAAAAATCTCTGGTCTATAGAAACAGTTCAGGATAAGTTCAAGACTTTGTGTTAGGGTTGCTGAATTCATTTACACAAATGTGAGTGATAGTAATGCTGATCTTTGGCTCACTAATAAATGTAATGCCAGCTGTTCGGTCAGAGACCTCACTGTCTCTATCACCTTTTCAAATATGAATCAAGTGCAAACTGAACTGAAAGGTGATGCACTTCTCACATTCACATGACCTTTGTGTTTAATTGGTAGAGAACTGACTCACCGTCTTCATTCCAAGAATGCTTTGCTCTACCCTGGTAACATAGGTCACATGATCCTCGTTGGAGCGCAGCTCCCTCTGCTGAATCCGCTCATAAATCCTGGCTAACATCTCCCGTGGAATATCTGCCCCATCGTCCACTCCTGAGGGGGAAATTAGTTATTACCTTTTAACATTTACTATAGTAATGCAAGAATACATGAAGTCTGCTGTGTACAATGTTCTGGATTGCCTGTTCTGTAATAGGAATGAATCTTTTGTCAGCAAGGACCCAAGTATGTGGAGAAGCTATGGAAAGCCATAGAATAAAAATATTTGATCTCAGAATTTGGATATTTTTATTGCACTTCAATCTCATAATTCAGACTACTTTTTCATCTGAGTTATTAGTTGTGAAATCTTAACTCAGAATTATGAGGGGGGAAATCAGAATGAATTGAATGATTAGAATTCTAAGTAAAAAGTCAGAATTATAAACTAAATTCAGACCTTTTTCCTCACAATTTCAAGTTATTCACTGTGACGTTTACACTGAGAACTCTTTTGAAAAAAATATAAACTTGCAACCCTGAAAAAACCTTTATAATGTTTTTTCTTCCAGAATTGCAAGTTAATATCTTGCAATTGCGAGGCATTCATTTATAAAAGTTTGAATAAAAAAAAGTCTGAATAGTCCAAATAAAAAGTCACAATTAAAAACCTTACGAGTTTATTACTTATAATTGTAAGATATCAACTTACGATTGCAAGAAAAAAAAGTCTTAATTGAGAGAGAACAAAGCTTCCATAAAAAGCAGAAGTGTCACTGTGACACTGTGTAATTTTTCTGAAGTGAGGATTTATTTGGTTTATGGAAAAGTCCCATCATAAACCAGAGCTCGACTAATAGCATGCTCTGATTTTGTTCCAATCCCCATGTCTTTTCATCGCCCTTTAAAGTACAGCTCTCTTTCACCGTATATGTTTGTTATATCTGCAGAAAGCAGGCAACAGATCAAAACTATTTGATCAGAGACCAGGAATCAGTCCAAGACACACACAAACACTGCCTACGCTCCTAGGAGATAATCAAAATGTCAATTTTGATATAGAAAAAAATGCAAATTTAAACATGAAGACGGAAAGCTGATTAAAATTGGCAATATTTAACATCAAATATCCGATCTCTGACATCAGCACACAAACAGGCTCTGGTTTTAATGAACAGCACACATAATGCACCTCGGAGGTTGCGTATGAAGTCTTCCAGAAGCATCTTGCGCTCTGGTTTGATGTTGGGACTGTACATGTCTGTGTTCAGCAGCACGATGGCGAAGGCCAGGATGAAGATGGTGTCAGGATTATGAAACTGCTGCACCACGTCTGGGTTACACATACAATATCTCTGACTGAAAGGAAGAACAACATTTATATGCATTATAGTGAATGTTCAGCACCCAATGTATCAAATTAATTCATTTAGTTCATTTGGAAAATTGCATGTGTGTCTAGGAAATGACACTTAATTATTAATTAAGAACTAATTCTCACCTGAATGCTTCAATGAGTCTCTCGACTTTTTGAGCTTCTCCTTGCACTCGCACATGAGCCTGAAACTTCCTCAAAGCTTCATCCAGCTCCAGCATGGAGAAATCCATCTCATCCACCACACAGCTGAGAGAGAGAGACCACATAAAACTCAGAAATTAAGAGCCCAATTTATGAGGCTCCAGCTCTGAAAGAAATGAAAATGTGCCATTATTACCTTCAGTGGTTGGTTCTTATATGAAAACCCCGATCCTGAATATATGTGGTTATATTCATGCACTGGCTAATAAACGCTAATGCAGCCAGGTTAATTCAGTCATATTCATAACTCAAAACAAGAATATCATTTTAGAATATGTTAAATAAAAAAATACTGCAGTTTAATCATATTTCAGACAGTATTTTTTAGTTTAGATTTACATTGTATTGGCAGTCACAAATATTCTTATTTCTTTAATAATCTTGATCATTCCTTACATAATTTTGTGTAAAAAGCTTATTTGTATATATATATATATTTTGTGTATTCCGTCAACTGTGTACATATGTTATTTGTTTATATTGTTTATATTGTGTATATTTATTTTTTTATTAAAAGGGATTATGTATTTATTATTATTATTTGTTTTAAAAGCAACAAGAGATTAACCAAATAAATATGTTTAAATGTATGTTTATTTAATTAAATATATTACTTTGTTTACTACATTTACAAAATAAATGTATACTATATTTAACTATATTTTCTACTTACATTTTGTCTATTTTTTTCTATTCATACATAATTTGTCTATTGTGTTTATATTGTGTATATTTATTTATTTTATTATTTTATTTTATTTTGTTTTTTATTATATGTGTCTTGTTTTTGTTGTTGTTCCAATGCATTGGAAGCCTCTTTTCTCCCCTAAAGCAAACATACTGTAACTATGCTGTAAACATACCCGAGTATTTTTATTTTTTTAATTCAACTGTTATTATTTACATTTTCAGGGCTTATTATAAATGTTTTATATGACTTAAATTTCTCATCAGATGCAAAATCACCATGATACAGAGAAAAGTAGAGTGCATAAAATTGTAGGAAGACAACTCACTCTAACACATCTCTGTTGAACTGCCTCTTGCTGTTACCCAGGAACTCTCCTATCATCTGTCGACTCAAACCCTTCCTCTGCAACAGGAAGTGAGCCACACCGATGGCCGTGTCCGGAATAAAGCCCCTGGATATCAGGAACTGGATGCCTTTGTCTGGATTTCTGCAGGAAGATCAAGAAAGATGTAGGTGAGCACTAACTCCTTTTTCTCAAGAGCACTTTATAATAACATTCATTAGGTAAGTTAGTTAATGTTACATTACGTAATGATATAATATGCTGCTTGTACATTTAATGTTATTGTACAAGTTCATATTTATTTATTGTACACTATCGATTCAAAGTTTGGAATCATTAAGATTTTTTTTTTTTTTTTTAGCTTTTAGGTTTTTTTGTTCTGTTTTGTTTTCAGTTTGCATTCATTCTGGTTATTATGAATTGTTTCTAGGAAAAAAACAAAAGAGGTCTGAGTGCGTGTGCGCAGGGTCATAAGTGTGTTAAGAGAGATATTCATAGCTACAAACATGCAGTATTTACATGCAGATTATTCTTTCCATGTCAGTTCACATCTTGTCGACATTCTGTTCCAGAGACGCAATCGTCCATATGTGCATCACAATATCTACTGTATATGAGCAGCCCTCAGGCAATAAAAACAGGACTGAGAAGCTTATATTTATGTTTATGTTGACTACTCTTTAAAAGTCTGGGGTCAGTCAATTTTTAAAGAAATTAATACTTTTATTCAGCAAGGATGCATTAAATTGATCAAACTAAATCTGTTATTTGAGTCAAATAAATGCAGCCTTGGTGGTTGAAAGAGGCCTACTGTACAGATGCCAGTCATTTAAAATCATTTGAAAGTACAACAGTCTAAAAGGATATTTAAACACTTTTTCTTAGAGATTACGATAAAAATGTAGCCCACAGGTTTAGACTATTAAACAAATTTTGCTGCTAATAATGTAATGTTAATCACAGAAAACCAAATATTGTCGTTAAATCTATTTCTCTCAATAAAAATTTAATAAAAAAAAAAATAGAAACAAATCAAATATGAATGATTAACTTAAATCTTGGGGGCGTGAAATCATAAAGATACAGAAACGAAACGGCCTGTTCAATCTGAAAATGGTCACTTAAAACCAAATTCTGTTTTCAAGCATGAGATACTTAAAAAAAAAAAAAAAGGGAAATGAAAATCTGTCTGACCTTATATGGTGAGCACACATGCACACACACACACGTGCATGACCCGAAACATGCTACATGCCACTTACTCATTGTGAGCAAATAGCTAAAAAACTAAATTCCCTCATACATCCTGACAGAAACCTTATAAAAGCAACAGTGTCCCTTAGTCACAGCCTGAGAAAAAACGTGTGTGTGTGTGTGTGTGTGTGTGTGTGTGTGTGTGTGTGTGTGTGTGTGGATCGCCTGATTACCTTGGCAACCGTGGTGCCGCTCACGTCAAGCAAGTCAAAGAAAATCTGATCTGTGATTTCAATTGAGTGCTGATGCACTCTGAAGCCTCTGACGATTGGCTTTATTCTCTCTCTGTGTGTGTGTGTGTGTGTGTGTGTGTGTGTGTGTTGTCTGAAAGAGATACACACACAAAATGGAGTGGAGAAAGAGCTTCACAATCACCCCTGAGGGAGTATAATATAGTCTTCTTGAGTATTTGTGTATGTATACGTAAACAAGCGTGTGTGTTTTTGTCAGCGTGTATCAGCAGGTATAATGAAAATGCACTCTACATTTTAGTCATGGGCAAACTGACCCTGTGAATAAAAGCTCTTTTCTTTAGGATTAGTCATTTGAACAATTCTATAATAAATTTGCTTGCTTGTTTGCAAGGCCAATAAAACCTTTAAACCATAAAGTTCTTTCAAAACTTCCAAACAAGGTTTTGACAAGCCAAAATGTAAAGTTTACCTTGCCAAACTTAGCATTTCTAGTTAAATATGACATTTATATTCATTTATTCTAATCCATCTATGAAGCGGTTTTCCTCATAATGATGGCAAGATCTGCAGTATTTTTTATTTTTTTTTGTAACTAAAACTACAGATTTTTTTCAGCAACTGAAATAACATAAATATTAGTTGAAAAGCTTAAACTTATACATTAGAAATGTAGCTTTGGGAACTAACTCAATTTTAAAGTACTAAAATTAACACAATAAATGCAAAAATATAATAAAGCTATATAGAAGTATAGAAAAATAATAATAAAATGTCAAAGCAACAATTTTTTTTTACTTAAATTGAAAGCGAATTAAATTTGAACAAACAATAAGATGGTATACAAATAATATTACAATAGAACTAGATTTAGTAGATTTTATTGGGACATCCAAGGCTTTTCAAATATAAAGCATAACCTGTAGCACGCTTAAAAAGCCACATTAAATGGAAAGATTTGACCTTTAACCTTTGTACTCACACATTGAAGAGGTTGAGTCCAATGCGGTAAAGACGTTTACGTGCAATATCCGTCGAGAGCGTGCCACAGGGTGTGTCCTGGCAATGTGGGCGGGGCAGAGACAGAATCATCGTCTCACACGCTGATGTCGAGGTGCTGCTGCTACTGACGGGCTCTGAGCTGTTTTCCGCTATCTCTGGTGCAATCTGATTGGTCTGTTTCCCCTCCAGTCCCGCCCCTGCTGTCGGTACATCTATTCCAGTTGGCTGTAGGTTCTCTATCTCTTCCTCACTGGGTGGCGGAGCTGGGAACTCAGGCTCCGCTGTGGTTGAAGATGCCGACTGGCCTGCGTTCTGTCCAGCCGTTTGGGGTTCAGAGCTGGTGTCCCTGGATACACCATTACCAAGAGAAACTGACTCCAGCATTGAGGAGGAGAGGCGAAAGTTGTGGTTGTCTATTTGAACAGTCACGTCCCTGAAAGCCATCATAAGTTTACTGGCGCTGCGGGGCATGCTCTCTCCACAGCTGCTCTGTGTGGTATCCTGTAGGCCAGCGGGGTCCATCAGGAGCCCCTCAGGATGGGATCCAGAGGGAGGGGCCACAGTGGACTTCTCTCCTTCCCCATCTCGAACAGAACTCCAGCTGTTCAAAGCTTCGTCAATAGATCGTGCTAATGACTGAACCTGGCAGGGAGAATAGTATAGAATATAATGGAATAGAATGTAACAGAATGGAATAGAATAGAATATGTGAATAATATAGAACAGAACAGAGCAACATATTTGAATAGTACAGGATTGAACAGAAGAGAATCGAATAAAACTAAATATTTGAATCGAATACTACAGTATAATTCAAGACATTCTAATAGAATAGAATGGAATTGAATACAAAAGAACAGAATACAACAACATATTTAAACTCAATAGAATAGAATAAAATATAATACAACAAAACAAGAATACAAAAAAAACATATGTAAATTGAATACAATTAAATAAAATAGAACTGAATACAACAGAAAACAACAACATATTTAAACTGAATAGAAGAAAAACAAATAGTATAAAACCAATTACAACTGAATAGAATGGAATACAATAGAATATAATAGAACAAGATATTTGATTTCAATAGAAAGGAGCAGAATGAAACCAAATACAACAGCACTAATTGAACAGAATAGAATAAACTGAAATGCAACAGAACAGAATCCAACTGAAAATAACATATTTTAATTGAATAGAAAAGAACCAAACAGAATGGAACCAGATACAACAGAATAGAACAAAATATTTGAATAGAATTGAATAGAATGGAATACAACAGAACAGAACAACTTATTTAAATAGTACAGGATAGAATAGTACAGAAGAGAATATCTGAGTAGAATTGGACAGAACAGAACCAAATTCAATAGAATAAAACAATAAAATAGAATAAATAGAACATAATAGTTTGTGTACTTCAATTAAACCAATTACAATGACTGTAATAGAAATATGCTGAATAGATAGCACAGAATTCATGCTGTATCATGTATGCTGATGGTGTAACTGTACCTGTTCAGTGAATGTGTCCTCCAGGTGTGTGAGTGTGGTTGTTGTAGCCACCGGCAGTGAGGTGGAGTGTGTGAGCGGGATGCCCATGAGTGAACATCCCTCCATCAGCGCTCGTTCAGCGGAGAAACCATCCCTCTGTACTCGGACCCTGCGCACTGACATGCGCCGCGGGATCCCGCTCTCCAGAACTGAGTTACGGATCTTCTGGAAGTTCTTGCTGAGCTGGTACTGACGAAATGCCGTCTGAATCTTACAGGCCGCACGCCGGGAAATCAAAGGACCACCGTATTTCTGCTCCAGTTCCTCTATCTGCAGATAAAAAAAGAAGGCACAAAAACATTGAGACAAAAACTTATCGTTTCATGCTTTTAATGTCAAAGAATCGGTATTGCATGCATAAGTGCATGTCCGTTGGGCTGTACCTGTTTTAGTTTGAGATCAGGAGAGAGCTCATATTCTGGAGGATGTGAGCAGGGTGGTGGTACTTCATGCTGGCCATCTTTTTTCTCATCTTTTTGTTCTGCAGCAGGAATCGGGCTGTGGTTTCAAATGACACAAGTGAGAAGTGGCTGACCCAGATTCACCGTCTTTTAATCTAGACTGATCAGAACCCACTGTGAACTCAGGACTAATTCGTTCTGCTTAATTACTACATGCAGGCTTTCACAGATTTCAAATTCAATGGAAAATTAGGTAATCAAGTGAAGGTTTGAGATCATATTTCCATGTCATGATTTAATCTTCAGTAACTGTTCATGAATGAGACAGCGAAAATTGAATTCATTTTTGTTTTTTGAACTATTCAATGAATAAGACAAAAATGACATTAAATTACATAGTTTTAAAATACATTTTTTTAATTTTTTAGCCTATACAATTATGCATTATAGAAGTCATTAAATCAAGAAATTGTTAAAATTTAATTTATTAAATATATATGTGTGTATATATATATTCAGTAAATAATAAAATATGTGTATAAATTTTAAATGTGAACTTCATATGTATGAAAATGCATGTATTATATACTGTATCTGTACACACACACACATCTTTTTGAAAAACACTGCTTCTGCAAAACCTTAAATTAAAATTTAATTATTTATTAAATACAATCAAATATATATTTGTCTGCTCAAACATATTTAAAAATTGCAATGCAGAGGTTTCATATAAAAATATAAAACATATACTAAATCAAACCAAATATCCGAGGTTAGCACCCCACACAATCTTACATAAGCCCATACATGACAAAGCCATTTTCCTCTTATGCAGAGCTCATGAAAAAGCATTTCTAAATGGAAAGCAGATGTTTAAATCATGAGAGATGTCACAAAGTACGTTCCTTCTCCTTAACACAGCTCAAGCCCATTACCATTTTCTCCAGGTTGTCCCTCAGTGTAGACATGTTAACAACACACACAAGCACACTTCTGACTGCTTTCAGTGTCAGCACAATTTGATTTCACTCGTTGTTTGAGAAAAAGTGTGTGTGTGTGAAGTGATGCAGGCAGCAAAGAGTTTGATGTAATTTCCTATGTTATGAGAGGATATTTATGCTCTCTCTCTCTGTCTCTCTTAAGCTGTTTATAACAGGTTTAAATATCAAGCAGAAACCTAGGTAGTTGATTTCAGCAAATAAGAGGTGAGAAACTACTACATGCTTATATTTTCTCCATTAGTCCATCTTCTCTCTCACCAACCCCCCTTCCTAATCATTTGGGAAATAACTTGCACACAATCACTACAGGCTTTTCTGCAGAAATTAAAGCTGCTTGTTCTCCTGTTCATCAGTTTGTTCAAATTGGCATCAATATTGGTATCAAATTGGCATCAATAAAACCTTATTAGTGGTGCTTACTCAGGCTTCTGGTTACTTAGTGATTTAAACAAACTTTCTAAAGAAAAATACTGTAAAAATGCTACAGTACAAATATTTGGTAAGCTGTAACAATGTACCATTAAAAAAATGCCATTATGTTTTGTTGTTGTTTTGCAAGTAATGTCATTTCTATAGAAAAAATACTATAAAAACCATATACTGTGAAATGTAAAAAAAAAAAAGTTCATTTACAATAATATAATTTACAATGGAAAAATAATAGGAAAGACCCTTCGTGACACATCATATATGGCTATATTTTGTATAATTGATTTTGTTTCTTCTTATTTTTATTTAAATTATATATTTCTTTTCTATTTATTTCTTCTTATTTGTGCGTGTGTTTTTTGTCAAGTGACTTTCAATTGAACCACCTGTATTATTTTTAGATAAAAGGTATATTTTGGTAATTTAATATTTAATATTACACCACTTAATGAAATAAAGCTTCACAGTGTTATTATTTCTTACAGTGAATTTCTGGCAACCAGAATTTTTTTTGTTTTTTTTTTTACAGTCAATTTAATATAATATTTTTACACTGTATTGCAGGTGAGAAACAAAATGCACTCTGACTGCATGTTTATCTTGGTTCTTTCTTTCCTTTTTTGTCCATTTTCAATCATTCAAGACATAACTGGCACAAAATTAGAATGTTCTGCAGAAATAAAGCTCTTCTTTAATGTTTACCACAAAAATTCCTGTTAGGGTCAAAACATAATGAGCACTTTCCACTTTATCAGTTTGCTGCAAAGACTAGGTCATGATTTCTTAAAATTTCTATACAAAAGTAAAGATTTTCTGTATAGAACTGATTTTGTTCGCAGTTATCATGTGCTGTTTAACGAAGCATAGCTTTTAAGACATGGTTTTGTTGGCAACAAAATATGCAGTAAACAAAGCTCAGATGGTTTGAAGTTCCCGAAATAGTGCAGAACTGCCACATTCACACACGAAAACACACACACACACACACACGCACACAGACTCTCTACCCACCTGAGTGACGATGCTTATCCATGCCGAAAGTTTTCTAGTCTATCAGACAGAGGAACGGACCAGGGTTAAACTACACCTGCAGCATGCACTAACTCTCTTTCTCACAAACACACACACACTTATACTCTGCTAGCTTGAATCCCATCACCCAGAATGCCTCAGGCCAAGAGAACAGGGGCTGCAAACAGAAACCACTAACATTCAAGAATGGAATACTTAACTAATGCAGACAGCTGCTGTAAACACGTAGATTCACACTGTCCTTACTGCATCACTTGCTCATATTGTACATATTATTTGTTTGGCATGTAGAAAGACTAACTCTCATTACAGAAGATGACATCCTCACCTGGAGCAGATTAGGGAGTCTCCCTCTGGAGCCTCAGGTGCTGGACAGCAGAACTGGTGCAGGATGGTCTGGCTCCTGTAAAGGTTCGAATCCACATTACTGTAATTAAATGCAATGCAATACTCTTTACACGTTACTTAATTTTAGTTCCTTGATCACTTATAGAGATTGCTGTAGCTTAGTGTGTTGGTTCCCAACTGGTTTTAATTCAGAATCCACATTACTGGCACACAAAAAGTATTTAGGCATTAATTTCATATTTATGTATTTGAAATGCACATAGAATGTCCATCCAATTGGAAGACACAGTTTCAATATAAACTAGTAAACTTAATTTGTTGATGCATATTTGTCTGTCAGTCATACATGAAATGAGTGAGATTTATTCACTCAAAAAATCATGGCATAGTTTATTATTAACTATTTGTATCTTTTTTTAATTGAATTTAAATAAACAAATGTAGGAGATTGAAACGAATTGTATATTTTTGATGATAAATATATAAACCTGGTTACTGTGTATTTAAAACACATTTAGTTTATTAGTGCTACTATAGAAATCAGTTTGTTACTTGTTTCATTTATGTAGGTTTATTAGTTTGTTAAAACTATCCAAATGGATGGAAATTTTATATGCAATTCAAATGCAATACAAAAATCTTACATGTAGCCCTAAATATTCAGTGTTGTGAGTTTTAACCCACCAGGTAAAAAGCTCTCTAAATAACACACTTTAATTAAGTTCTAAATGAAGTCTTAGAAGAACAGTTCATCCTGACAATCACAAAGCAATGGCTGCTCTCATTTTTTTAAGAACTCCTTCCTGATTTATTTTAATAATCTATTTATATATATACATATGTATTAATTCAGTCTCTAATTCAGGAGTCCAGGGAAATTGAAAGTTCAAGATGAGTTTTTTCTGAGCCCTCCATTGTTGACAGCACATCAAATACGTTTGCTTCACACTCAAGCATAACATGAGAATGTGGAGGGCTAATAATATTATTGTATTTGCATATCACTTCCTTGCAGTCCTGGTATTGTTATTATTATGCAATATTCATTATTAATGTAATATTCTGTTGTCTTAATTTCCCAGCTGCTTCCTTGGTTAAAAAAAAAGTGTGTCACTACATTTTTGTGATCTTCTTTTATGCACAACAGAAGAAATTCATGCCAGTTTCACTTCTGGCCAATTTGCATGAAATATATAGAAATGTCCATATTCCATAATAATGCCTCCTGCTGTGATAAAGTCTGTCCCCTGTTGTCCTCTCATACCAAAATAATTTCTGTGCTTGTAAATTATATCTGATCTGTATATGTCTCTCCTCATTTGATGAGATGATTTTATCTCTGGTGAAAGCAATATTATGGATAGATTATATTTAATCAGAAGCAATGGTTTGAATTCAAAAACATCATGATGGATTTGTTCATTACAAACATGAAGCTTTTCACTTCACAAGATGTTAACTGATGGACTGGAGTGGTTTGAATTACTCGAGGATTATTGTGATGTTGTTATCAGCTGTTTGGACTCTCCTTCTGACGGCACCCATTCACTACAGAGGATCCATTGTTTAGGCATGTGATGTAATGCTAAATTTCTCTAAATCTGTTTAGAAAAAAAACTTGCTATCTACATCTTGGATGGCCTGAAGGTGAGTAATTTTTCAGCATATGTTCATTTTTTTTGTGAACTATTAAAAGTGTCTGGTGCCAAAACTCTGTCTCACTCGCTAATAAGGATGCAACAGTCTCTGAATGTACCTGTCAAAACCAAAGTGATGTGAGATTAGCTTTAATGAGCTGCATACATGAGTATAATTGAGCCCTAAACTCATTGGCAATGGGCATCTCATACTTCCAGCAGAACTAAGTGCATTCTGCCATAAAAAATAAATAAATAAAAATAACATAAAACAAGGTAACACTCTCGGACTCAGGACTAAGTGTTTGGTACCCTAGATAATGCTCCCATTAAACAAATCAAAGCAGAATGTATAATTTCAGTTTTGCTTGTGGGATACACACAAAGAGTACTCTACAAATGCAGCATGAGATGTGCACTGAAGCAGATGAGCAGTCGTAATAGGCAAGACACATGCACACTCACACACACTCACTCACCCACTCAATCTCCCGTTCTTTCTCTCTCTTACTCTGGATTAGATTCCAGCTGGCGGATCAACTTCACATGCACTATGGGAATGTCATCACTTTACCTCACTTTACGCCTCACTTTACGCATAAATCTGTGTGTGCGCATGAGTTGCATGCTGATAAAGTGTTTTTAAGTGCTTTTTAAAATGCATTCTTGCTGCAAATTAATCAGGTGCATTAAAAACCTCTTGCTCAAGACCTTTTGCCCTGGAAAGAGTGAATGTGCTGAACTAATGATGACCTATAATCTTTTTTCTTCCGTTTTACAATGTCAAGTTTATTTAAGACTGCAACACACACTCCTGCAAAGACACTGATGAAAGATTTGATAAATGCATTATCATGCTTTTTGTGATGTTATTGATGTGCAATATGTGATTATGAAATATACACTGTGGCCTACATAGAGTTAAATTCCTCTGTTATGTAATCCTGATTGCGCATGTAATCTGCCTCAACATCTCACCGATCTCATGTTTTCCTAGAGGAAAAAAAAAGACTGATTTGTTGAACGTGTGATGAGAACTTACTCAGATGCCCGTGGGAGTCCCACAGCTCGGCACAAGGTGGCAGGTGTCTGTGGGACCAGGGACCGACAGCAGGGGTCCTGAGCGTCATTATCATCTTCATCAGCAGAGTCCGGACTGGCATTGATGGGTCCCGCAGGCACGAGCTGCATGTCTAGGGGGGAATGCTGCTGCTGCTGCTGCTTCTGCTGGGTTTGAACCGGGGGCGTCCCGGGTCTGTTGGTTCGGGGCAGGCTGGAGGTCCGGGGAGGCGGAGGCGGATGATAGCGGGGAGGGTGCCGGTGATGACTGCTGGAGTCCCGGAGCTGCCGATTCTCAACCGCTAGATCTTCCAGCCGGCGCTCGAGTATGTCTATCCGGTACCGTTGGGTTTGAATCAGACTCTGCTGGTTCTGCACGATGGCGGTGAGCTCCTTCAAATAGAGCACAGCCTGCAGAGGGTTTTCCAGGAGGCTCGACATCCCGGTGCGACGCTCCTCTTGAAAAAGTAGAGAAATTATCCGATCCAAGCGGAGAGTCTTGGAGTCAGAACCCCTGACCAGTTGCACGGGTTGATATTTAAACGGCTGAAAAGAGAGAGAGAGAGACAGAGACAGAAAGAGCGAGAGACCCCCGCCTCCGCCTCCACCTCCACCTCTGTGCCCAGAGCGCGCACGAAGGGATGCGCGGAGTGGTGCTGAGGCGAGGATGTCTAAACACTGGATTGAAGGGGGCGGGGCCGCGTTCGCGAGTGACGTCAATAACAGAGTTTGGTTAGTTTATATGTCTTTTTTAGATTTGTTGTTAGTAATCAATCATTTATTTACATATTTTTTACCTCGAAGTGGATCTGTTTGCTTTTCAACGCTCAATAAAAAATAACATTCCCACACATGAAACATGTTTAGTGTCTTATTATATTGCTACAAATTTAGATTTCTGTTGCTTAGTTACCAAATAAATGTTCTTTTCCACCTTATTTTCAGAGTTTATTATTAGTATGACTGTTTCGCCAAAGCGTCAATAATAACAAGAAATAATAATATTAGAGAAATTTGTCTCAATCACGAGTTATTTTAGCCTTTTGCTATACATTAAACATTTTATTAATATTAATAATTTATTATTCATATGAATGTATATTTAAATAATTCATTAATATTACTAAACATTTATGTTGTATTATTTTATTTTATTAATTTTAATTTTTTTTTTTTGTTTGTTTGTTTTTTACTGTTGTTGCGCGCCGACGTAAGGAGTCACGTGATCTGAGAGTGCGGAAGTTTTGATCCTGAAAGTCTGAGCGCCTTCGATCATATAAACGTTTGTGCTTTTGACATATAAATGGTCAGGTAAAATGTTTCCTTTCTGTTTTCATTGCGATATTTCATAGATATATTAATAATCATCCATTTGAGCTTCTGGCCGCTGTGTTTTCTCCATCGGAGATAGAAGGAGGAACTCATGTAGACTAACGTTATATCAAATCATAATACGTGTCTTAATCCGCCTACGTTAGTTTGTTTCAGATAACTGTCATATTATTATTATACTCTCTTATTAAAGGGTTTGCATTGCGACACACAGCACAACAGTGTTAATTCAGCTTTATCCGAATCCATGTGCGAGTCATCATGTGACTGTCATTCGGTTAAGCCTCTGTTTAGGTTTAAAAACCTCTGTTTAAACACTTTAGTTGCCATGTTTCTGTATTAGATCAGAGTCTCTAGATTGGATCCAAGTATACCGTAGATACCTTGACTAGAGAGGCTTGTTCCAAAGGATACGAAATTTTCATTTTCATACACTGTACAATGCATTATAAACAGTATGTGTGTTGACAACTTCAGTATGCAGAGTATTTGAGTGTTATATTATGAGTTTATCTTTTACCTTGGCAAATGCTAACACTAGATAATTGAAAATTACTTAATTTCCTTATGCTGATTGAATGATTCTTTGGTTTGTGTCGGTGTATGTGTGTAGGATGATTCAGAAACGTTACCTGGAGGGACAGGTGTACTCTGTCCCGCTCATCCAGCCAGATCTGAGGAGAGAAGAGGCTGTGCATCAGATCACTGATGCGTTACAGTACCTGGAGATGATATCAACAGACATCTTTTCTAGGTAAACACAAACTTATTCTTAGGTTCTTTACCAAACAAATATTCACTATAAAAAAATATATAATTTAATGTTAAATAAAAAATGTTTAAAAAAATTATTATATATACTAGTTTATATACACTACTGCTTTTTTTATAATTTATATATATATATAAATATATATATATATATTATAAAAGAATTAAAAAAAAAAAAATGTAAATTAAAAATTTAAGTCAGCAAAGATGCATGAGATTGATCAAAACCAACAGTAAAATATTTAGAATGTTAGAAATGATTTCTGTTTCAGATAAAAGCATTCAAACTTTCTATTCCAATAAATGGTTCTTAAGCAAATCCGTATATTAAAATGATTTCTGAAGGATCATGTGACTCTACTGGAGTTACTGGAGTAATGATGCTGAAAATCCGGCTTTGGATCACAGACAAATATTAAAATATTCAAATACATTAAAATAGAAAACAGGTATTTAAAATTCTACTAATATTACTGTTTTTACTGTATTTTTTAATCAAATAAATGCAGCCTTGATGAGCATAAAGTACTTTTAAAATATTATAAATCTTATCAATTGACAAAATTTTATTGAATAACACATAGTAAATATTTCTTCGTGCAAGGCATAAAAACACATGCACGTGATCAACAAACATAAGATGCAGTCAACAAGGTGTGTGTATAAGGTAAGTGACAGCTCTGTCCACTGGCCCAAAAACCCTGGGCCTTCCATATTGTTGCACCTGGCTTCTGATGGAGAGAGCATGGTTAGACCGTTTCAAAATAACAAAGGAGAGAAACACAATAAAAGGTGTGTGTTTTCCATGAGATGCAGTTGTGAGGGAGTGAGTGCTCAAAATTGCTAATTCCAGCTGAACAGGCTCAAAAACCATCCACAGTGTTACCATGACAACATGACACGTAGGGGTCCAGGGAACATATTTGAGTGTGAGTGCGTGTGTGTGTGTGTGTGGTGAAGCAGTGCGTTTCTAGGTCAGCTCCATTAAGCCTCTCCTTCCCCCCCTTCTCTTTTAGTCATTCTTCTGTCATTTTCCCTTATTTCTAATAGAGGGTCTTTTCAGACAGCGTGTAGTGCCATAGGCTACACTGACTCAGAAGTGATGATAGGACTGTACACATGCACGATTACGCTCTCATTCCCGCTGCATTTAGTTGATGTTTTCAGGCTTGCGTACTGTAGCTGCCTCCTGTAATCAAGGGATCTTTTTTCCTGTTTGTAATGTTTGTCCACAGAAACAGTGTAGAATGGACAAACAAAGGAGATATGTGGCTGGTAAACACTGACTGGCTTACAATAGGTATAATAAAAAGACATTATAATATCCAGCCAAGCAAATGGCATTGACGTAGAGCCACCAAGGTCACAGTATACTTGCTGTTCCATCTGCTATTAATGTGCTGCAGTACACCATTGTTCAGCATGATGTTTGGAGGATGTTTTTGTAAGAAGTCGCTTATGCTCACCAAGGTTGCATTTATTTTATATATTTATATAAAAAAGAAAAATACGGTAAAAACTGTAAAATTGTGAAATATTATTACAATTTAAAATAACTATTTTCTATTTGAATATTTTTTTGTAATTTTATTTATTCCTGTGAAGCAAAGCTGAATTTGCAGCCTCATTACTCCAGTCTTCAGTGTCACATGATCATAGTTTGTGGAAACCAGTATGCATTTTTCAGGATTCTTTAAATAGAAATATAAAAAGAACAGTATTTATATGAAATAAAATCTTTTTTTTTATAAAAAATGAAATAATTTTTTATCCACTTATTGCTCATAGCAAATGAAACACAAAATTTCTAAATTAAATTACTTAATGCAGTATTAACATAGACTTAATTTAGAAATCTTGAAATGTAATGTTTAATTGTTTTTGTTTTTTGAAGATTAAATTGTCAATGTTTAGGATGTCAAAATTAGTCAAACATACTGCTTTAAACAGGATTCATTATGAAACGGTTTCAATCACCAACAAATTAGTTGAGAAAGGCCTGAATTTTTTTACTGAATTACACTTTTGTGAAGTTATTATCTAACTGTGTTCACCTGTATTCTGCTGCTATAGTTTGACTTGGTCTGGTTTTGACAGGGTGTCTCAGAGCGTGGAGAAGAACCGTGTACACCTTCAGTCTGTCACAGACCGGATCAAACTGGCTCAGGCCAGAGTCCAGAAGATCAAAGGAAGCAAGAAAGCCACAAAGGTGATGCAGATGATTCAGACACAGAGAATCTCACAGTCAGTCACACAGTGTAGAAGAGAAACAGTTTCTGCAACAAATATTTGGAGTTGTAGGGTGGGCATAAGCTAATGGTTAAAATGTCTGGGTCGTATTTTGACTAAAAAACAAACAAAAAACAATAAATGAAGAAAATGCACTTTATTATTGAGATTTGTACTGCTCTACTGTTTGAACTGCTGAAATGTTATTCTTATAATAATTGTACTGTAAGTCACTTTGGATTAAAGCACCAACTAAATGACTAATGAATAATTATTGCACAGTACGGATAACGTGGTTATATGTCTGATGTGTTTGTGTAGGTGTTCTCCAGTGCCAAATACCCCGCTCCAGAAAAACTGCAGGATTATTCGTCTATCTTTACAGGTGCAGTAGATCCCGCCTCCCAAAAGCGGCCTCGCTTTAAAGTTCAGAGCAAACTCCGCCCACTGGATGAAAAGACCCCACAGGTGAACAAATTTAGTCATCTGCCTTTCAGCTCCTTATCCTCATACTTTCTTTTCTGTTCACTTTTAAGTGTATATGGCTCATATTTTGTTAAAAAATTCATAATGAGAGAAAGTGAGAAAGAAAAAAAATCACACATAATGAGAGGAAGAAGACAGCTCTTCCACTACAGATGCAGGATTCTCTCCTCTTTTTATTTTATTTGGCTTATTTAATTTTTTTATTTAACAACATTTCAAACATTAATTTTTTTTTTTTTAAATATGTCTATTAATTTGTCTATTAAAAAGTGATTTATTTCCGTTTTATTTCCAAAAATCATGGTAATGTTACAATATCAACTCTGTTACCATGATTTTGTGGAAGACTGAAAGTGTCACTTACAAATAAAATGAAGGAATAAATGCAGTTAAAATAATTACTACATCATTTTCTATTGAAAAATTTAAATATTTTAAATTATTTAAAACTGTTTAATTTACTTAACTGTTTATTTAATCAAAATAAAATTGTAACAATTTTAAATAAATTTTATAATAATTTTTTTATCTTTTTAAAATGTTATTTAAAAATGTTTAATGTCATATCTTAAATTTCATTTTGATAAACCATTGGCAGGTTGCTTTTCATTGTTATGTTATATGCTTTACATATTTGCTTCATCCAAGTAAAAAAAAAAAAAAAAAGCCATTGGATTTTATCAGCCACACAAGCACTTAACTATTATAAATTGTGGATATTTGTGAAACTATCAGCATCAAATTCTTTTTATAAGAAGTCCTTTGTAGTTTCAAATTTATGTTACAAATATTTACTGAAATGACCCACAAATGTGTTTCATAGGAGAAGCTGATGTATTTGCCAGTATGCGTCAACACTAAGAAGCGCTCTGAGGATGAGACAGAGGAGGGTTTGGGAAGTCTGCCGAGAAATGTCAACTCAGTCAGCTCCTTATTGCTGTTCAACACAACAGAGAACCTGTGAGTATCCAAACTCCTACACATACTGACTGAATGCTGCACTGCCGTTGCAACCTTATTAACGCTCATTTAATCATCGCTGTGTGTGTTTGTGTATTTTCAGCTATAAGAAATATGTGTTTCTTGACCCTCTGGCGGGCGCCGTGACTAAAACACACACCACGTTAGAGACGGAAAAGGAAGATAAACCGTTTGATGCGCCGCTGTCGATCACCAAGAGAGAGCAGCTAGAGAGACAGGTGAGCTGTTCAGTCACATCTATAATGACGTGATGCACTGAAAACAGGACGCAAGCTCAGCTGATTACGTGTATTTCTATATGCTTTCTTCTCAGACTGCAGAGAATTATTTCTATGTGCCAGACCTGGGGCAAGTGCCTGAGATCGACGTGCCGTCTTACCTGCCTGACTTACCTGGCATCGCTGATGACCTCATGTACAGCGCTGACCTCGGCCCAGGGTTCGCACCATCTGTTCCTGCCAGCAACAGCATCCCTGAACTACCTTCGTTTGGCACAGAGCACGATGAATCTAGCGGTGGGATCATTATTTATTATTTTTTAAGAAATTAATTTATAATTATGTAATTTGGAAAAATATATCGTGATGTAATTCAACTAAAAAAAATGTTTTTTATTAAAATTATATATAATTTTAAAAAATATAAAAATACATGTAATTACTAATGCTGTCAAACCGCATACAAAATAAGTTTTGTTTGCATAATATATGTGTGTTCTGTTTATATTTATTATGTATATACACATATAGTATATATTTTGAAAATATTTACGTTTATATTCATACAATTTATATTATAAATAAATATATTTAATATATAAACATAACATATTTTTCTGAAATATATACATGCTACTTTTATTTTAGATACGATTTAATCATGATTAATCGTTTGACTTTGTTATTATTTAAAAGTTGGTTGTTTTTAAGACTCTCATTTTAGGCTTGAGGCTCCGCCCCTTTTGCCACCTCCTCCTCCACCAGAGCCAACTCACATATCAATCCCGCCCCCTGGAACTCCAGCTCCGCCCCCTCCGCCTCCTCCTCCACCTATCACAGCAGACAGCACTGATGCCACGACAAGTCAAGTCCCTCCCACAGGTAAAAGATTCATTTTCAGAATTATCGACAGTGTTTTTAGCGATGGCTGAGTGTTCAAAAATCATTTTTTGTCCATATACACTAACATTAGGCTGGTGGTAGCTAAGTCTCACCAAGGTTGCATTTATTTAGTCAAAAATACATTAAAAACAGTAATACTGTATAATAACCGTTATCTATTTTAACCACTGTCTTTTGTGTTCGTGTGTATCAGGTATGGTGAAGGGTGCCCCTACTGAAGTTTTACAGCCGTCAGACGGCCGAGCCAGTCTTCTGGAGTCGATCCGAAACGCCGGCGGCATCGGCAAAGCCAACCTCCGCAATGTAAAAGAGCGGAAGATGGAGAAGAAGAAACAGAAGGAGCAAGTTCAAGGTCAGATGCCAGCAGTGTTTACACTCTTCTGAAAGCATTCTGCCAAACAGGGTCAATTAGAGGGTGTTAACATTAGCCAAACTGTTATCAGGGTAAGAAACTTGTTAGTAGTGTTTGCTAATGGTAGCATTAAAAAAGCCAAGCTATATGTAGAGACCTTGGACCAGTAAGCAACATCCTAGTAACCACATAGGTACACCCTGGCAACCATTCAGAATATATGTAAAACTGTTCATGCAGTTAGTTTGCAAGGTGAGCATATTAAGTGTACAAGAGGATTCATTTTTAAAGCAAGCGGAATTCATTGTGTTCCAGTATCGCTGATATAAGGACGAGCGCTGTGGTATTTGGAAAGGTCAAAAGAGAAATTAACTTTCATTAAATCTGCGGTTAAGCCTTTTTAAATCTGCTTGACATTTGCTCTGAAATCGACTGGCTCTGGACTCACAAAGTCTCGGATATTTCAGATTCTTCATTGATTTATTACTGATGGATAAACTTTGTGGTCTTTTGAATTTGTCGACTCTGAGAGGTGATTTCTAATGATTTAGGACTTGGGAGGAGGTGCCACACTTAAGATTTGAACCAGTGCAATGTAATAATCTTTGCTACTTGATATTCTCCTGAAATATGCATATATATGTTTGCTGCAGAAAATGACAAAGACCATTGATCCAAAATACTGAAAAATTATATTATTACAAAATGTATTTTATTCCTGCGATGATAAAGCTGTATTTTCAGCATCATTACTCCAGTCTTCAGTGTCATGTGATCCTTCAGAAGTCGATCTAATATTCTGATTTGATGCTCAAGATACATTTCTTTCAGGATTAATTGATCATTAGAATCTTTAGTAACATTGCACATTCACTTTTGATACATTTATTGCATCCTTGTAGGTTATCATTCATTAAACAACAAAATAGTAATTTTTCTCGTTGCATGACCTAACAGTTGTGTTTTTTCCAGTTGGGGCAGCAGTGAGCGGTGGAGACCTGATGTCTGACCTCTTCAATAAATTGGCCATGCGCAGGAAAGGTGCATTTGAAACCTTGGTTTTAGCCTCAGTCTCCGTGTTTTGTTCCTACCTGATGCATTTTTCATTTTGAATATTTGACAGGGATTTCTGGCAAGGGCCCAGCGGGCGGAGACTCATCCGAAGCTCCTGCCAACTCCAATGGCGCGTTCGCCAGGATGTCAGATGTGATCCCGCCCCTTCCAGCGCCACAGCAACCCACTGCAGACGATGAAGGTGATTGGGAGGCGTAACCATTGTGACTCAGAGTTGAGTGCGAAACTCAAGACTGGAGAGTTGAAATCCTCATAGACGGGGTCTGGAGATAGTGTCGAGTGAGACGTCTGCTCTCTTGTTTTGTATCCTGAAGGTCAGTGAATTAACAAAAGTGTAAGAGGATGTGTTCTATATGTCATTAAATCCTTTATAGTCTGGAAGATTATATTATTAAAGTCAACGCAAATTAGTGCAAATTATTTCAAAAATTTTGAAAATGCAATCTTTCAAGCAAATGTAATAAATATTTTTATAATATAATATTATATATTATATAATAATACTACAATAATAGTATTATATTGTAAAATAAAAAATAAATAAGTATAATTTATTTTAAAGAACAACAAAACATTACATTATTAATAAATAATACTATTATTTCTGACTGTCTTAGGTTCTTGGCTTTCAAATGTTAAATGATTGAGCTTCATCTTACTGCACACTCAGATCATTTATGTATGATTTATCAAAAATATCAAGATGCATCTTTGTAATCTTCCATCAAAATGTTGTAGCTAAATGACTTTCCTTTTCATCTGATGTCATCTCATTCACACGAGCAACTGGTTGATGTTACTTTAAACACACATTATGGTTATGTTGATTTAATAATGAATTGCATTTTTTAATGAACAATTTTCAGTACTCGCTGCACATTCAAAATAATGTGACAAGTTGATGGTGAAATAACTAATGTTCCATTAAGGAAGAAAAGAATGTAAAAATTCTGTATTTTTTTATATTGTGTTTTACATGCTCTAAAACATCTCTGCTATTAGTAGCTTCAGTACAGACAATAAACTCTAATCTACTATGATTGTTGTAGCCCATCTGAGCGAGTCTTTTGGCTTCACATTTTAGATTAAACACACAGAAACCAATCATCTTGTAAACAATCAGCTTTAATTTAATAAAAGTCAACAACTGAACCAAAAACAGATGCTGAAACACAGAACACGAGGACAGAGGCAGCAGAACTCTTCTTCAATAATTCACAAGGCCAGAGTATTCAGACAGACATCCATAATGCAGGACACACTGTAGTATTTGTACACAGCCCTGTTGAGTCGATGGCCTCAGAGCGGCGGTCTCTGTCGCTTCTCCAGGAAGAACTGCGGAATCAAATACAGGATCAGACCGGGAGCATATGGCTAATAAATCATCCTCATCCTGTCATCCTTCACTTCCTGTCATTAGAACAGACCTGCTTACAGAGAGCACAGCTGGAGAACGTCTGTCTCATTAAAAGACACGCACACGAGCTCTCATTCACACTTCACATGCTCCTGTCAATCATAATGGCATTCTGTCTATTATGTTAGAAATGAAGCTGAATGCGTCAGGCAAGTGATCCACTGAAGATAGAAAAAAAAAAACCATCCCATTTTCAATGTAGACTGCATTATGCATTATGATCATGAATTAATTATACAAGAAAAAAAATTATATATTTCTTTAATTTCAAATGTTGTTTATTTTCAAGGAAAATAATTTACAAAATACAAAAATCCATATAAAAAAAAAAATGAAAATCCATTTAAATATGGAAAAAATCCCATCCTTGATGCATAATGTACATAGTATGCATAGAATTCCTGGATGAACAACAGAGCACTGGTATCCCACAATGCAATGTGCTTGACTTGACCTTTCATTTCCACTGAATGAGCTGTAAGTGATATCAACTGCAATTTTAAATCCTATTTACTTTTTTCAAATATTAAGACATTTGAACAAAAACTGGATTGAAAATGCTAAATATTAATTTCTGAGATAACAACAGGACACTTGCTGTATAAACATGCAACATAAAAAAAAAATCATTTGACCAGTCGTTTAAAAGTGTCGCATGTTGTTTCTTGTGCAATTAAAAAAAACTAAATAGGCAGTATATAATTCATACAGCACAGTACGCTTACCCTCCTGATGCTGGCGAAGGCGGGACCAAATGTTGTGTGCGTGTGCGTGCTGGATCGAATCCATTCTGGAAGTTTCTGCAGCGTGCCTGATCGGGCATACCGGTGGTCACAGAGCACAATACATGCATAATCACCACGATGACGGATCGCACGACCTGTGTGAGGTGAACAGGCCAAAACAAAGTGAGAAACTGAGATTTACTCCACTATTACACATCTCAAAGACTGTGAAAGCTGACTGCATACTAGTCTTACATATATGCTATTATGCTATTCTAAAATCAAACAATCTGCATCTGTTAAGCACAGCACTGAATTACAGAAGTGCAGGCTCCACCTACCAATAGATTGATTGACAGCTTTCATGCACAGATTCTCAATCAGTGCCTTCCCAGGACTTTTACCACCAATGTGTGGCTGAAACAGATGGGAGAGAGTTAGAAACGGCAGATTTGTCCTGTAAGTTCCCATATGCACCATCCTGTAGTTAGTCTCACCATGTGTTTGTCCAGGTAAGACATCTTCTCCTGCAGCTCTGGAGACTTTATGTTGGGATACGGCATTCCAACCATAACGATACATCTAAACAAAAACACACATGCAAAATAATACCCTTTTACATGCTGTGCAGAATACATGAAATATTTAAATAACAGAAAGTGAAGCAGTATTCATTAAGCATTATTTTAGTATAATAAAGTATTTAGTTATATTAGTAGTAGTTTTATATTTTCCATTTATTTAAGTTTTAGTTGTTTTTCATGGGGTTTTTTTTCAGTTTAACTTTTTTTCAGTTCTAGTTTTTTCTTTCATTAAAGTACTTAAAACTTAAACTAAACAGACACTGAAAAAGCTGCCTTTGCAAATAATTGAAATAAAATAAGATAGATTTTAAAATTGTAGTATCATTATAAAATTATGAATTAATAAATTACAATTTTACATTTTTATCTTGGTTTAAAAAAAAAAAATGTGTTGGGTTTCTTGGTAACACTTTACAATAAGTTTCAATTAGTGAGACAAACAATGAACAATACAGTTTTTACAGTATTTATTCATCTTTGTTAATGTTAATGAAAATACAGTTGTTCACTGTTGATTCACAGTGCATTATCTAATGTTAACAAGCACAACTTTTGATTTTAATAATGCATTAGAAAAAGGTTGAATAATGTAGAAGATGAATACTGTAGAAGTATTGTTCATTCTTAGTTCACAATAACTAAAGGATTGGTAACTAATGAACCTTATTGTAAAGTGTTAACTGTTTTCTGATAGATTTTTTTTTTTTGTAGATTTATTTTTTATTTTATTTTTAGTTCAGTTATTTTCTTTATTTTAGTTTTAGTAATTGTAACTTAAAAAAAAAAAAAGCAAATGTTGCAATCACTCAAGATCATTTTTTAATAACTAACTGAAATGAGTATCGGTTTATATTTTTAAATAGTGTTAGTTTCAATTAATGGACATAATAGTAATGTATGCTATATTGTATATGCAATGAAACATCCTATATTGTTGTCATGTCGTAGTGTGCTTCATTGTACATGGCACATTTTTGCATACTGCAAAAATAGTTTGGCATGCTATTCTTTTACCTGCCCAGGTCATCAGAGAAGTTGATTCCTTCACTCATTTTCCCTCCCACTACAGAGAATAGCAGCGCCCCTGTCTGGCCACTTCCGGCATTAATGCAGCGCTGCATTGACATAACAAACCATTACACGTCATTAACTGTAGCTTTAAACAGCCTGACCTGAGCTAATTCACTTTTTAGTAGAGTATTATTCACACACGAACACACCTGTATACACTTGGAATAGTCACCGAGCACTTGCTCAACCTGACTGGCTTTTTTCGGCTCCTGGAAAATCTGAAACACACAAAGAGCACCTTAATTTGAGTATAAACCGACTTGGCATGATAGTAGCAGCGTTTGTGTACCTTCTTCTTAGACTGGAGCCGCTGAAGGACGCCAGTGCTGTCCCAGTGTCCCAGAATCCTCTTCTCATATTCATAGGAGGGGAAGAAACAGACCACGCCCCCCGGCACTATGTTGCAAAGGTTTGAGAGAACACGACCCGTCTCCTCCATCTGATATAGAGAACGGGTACGAAGATCAGGCAGAACATATTTTGGGGTTATTTACATTTGTTTGCCATTCTACTCTATATTTTTTGAAAGAAGTCTCTTGTGCTCACCAAGACTGCATTTATTTGATCAAAAATACAATAAAAACAGTAATATTGTGAAATATTATTACAACTTAGAATCACTCTTTTCGATTTCAGCTTGACGTTATATCTTCATTTTGCATTTTGTATCTTGTTTTAAAGATGTTTATATATTTGTACTGGAAAACAGGACAAAATATTGATAAAGATATTCATTTAATGCCATGACTATGAATTTAAGAACTTTTAAGGCCTTTTAATGACAAGTTAAGACTTTTTACTGATGATACATTGTGGCCATAATGTTGTGTTTGCATGCAACCAACTGTGGTAGTTTTACCATCTGTGGCGTGTCTCTAGTTTGAAAAGTGAACTCCAACTGTTGTCCTGAGGGGCCGGCGCAAAGGACTATGGGTAGGATGTTCTCAGGGGGTATGACATGACCTGAAGCCATTATGCAAGAGTTACACACATAATCAGCAACACTGGAAAAGATGAACTGCAAGAGGAAATGTGCACAATAATGTAAACTCACCACATGAGAACTCTAAAATACGGTCTTCTGTGACCCCGGCGGAAAATAGAAGCTGCTCTTTAAAATCAGCAACCTGCAAAGCATTAACATAAATCAGTCTTCTAAACTCTGAAAGTCTTTAATATGTCCGTTTAAGGTTATGTAACTGAGACAGCTATGTGTGTGTGTGTGTGTGTGTGAGCTGACGGGCTGCATGGTTCCCCCAGCGATGATCACGGCCCTGCACTCCTGGACGATCTGTGCGAAGTGAACTGCGGCGTTTAGCAAGAGAAACTTCAGACTGCTCTGCGAAAGACATTCTGGAGGAAGAAAGGAGAATGATGTGTGAGAGGACAGTTTCATGTGTTCATCTCTGTGCATGCGATCGAATACTCACTAACCCTGCCTTTGGATCATGACTCGTCCGTCTTTGTTGGCGTTAGTGAGGGCAAACAGGAAACTTTCAACCAGCATCATTGGAGAAGCCATGATTGGTTTGTCTTCTACTGCCATCTGCTGCTCTGAGACATCTAGAACATCAAATCCACACTGACTGCTGCTCGGTGTAAAACCAGGAAGAAGATGTTGACTGAGACCGGACTGTACCTGTAGGTTTGTTCTGAAGCGTCTGCAGGAAGCGTCCGAGTCCTTCTGTGCGACGGTTCTCTTTGTTCTTCGATCCCGAGTGTGTGATTACACCACTGCCTTCATATTTCTCCACAAACCCACACAACTACACACGGGACACGGATCATCAGTGTGTGTTTGTAAAAATGGAGTCATAAGTGTGTTCTCGTACTCACTTTATGGCTGATCATGCTCTTCTCAAAATATTTCTGAACCTACAAAAAAAAGATTTATCCATATTAATAACTCTACCAATGCCAAAAAAAAACAAAAAAAAAACATAATAATAATAATACACTTTAATGATAATTAATACTTATACATGTTTTTACATATATACTAACTGTATATATAAAACCCAAATGAGAATGTTGCATTGGCAGCTGTCTGAAATAAATTAAGTTTTAGTTTAATTACGGTACTAAAATTACTAAAAATTAAATAAAAAAGTAATTAAAGCTATGAATTTAAAACAATTTAACTGAAAAATGAAAAAATAATAATAATAACAGTCAATGAAGTTGGTGCAGTGTTGCTACTGTCAACAAAAATAAACTTTTAAAATATTTTTTTTTAACTGAAAAAAGCTGAAATAAAATATAATACAAATATTAGAAGAAAAAAACAAAACAAATGAGAATGAGAAATGTTGCACTGGCGGATATCTGAAATGAAATGTTTAAGTTGTATTACTAAAATTGCTAAAACTGAAATAAAAATATATTAAAACTGTCACCCCGTCCCGTATACGGGACGCCTACATTTACTTCACTATATTACAATTAAATTGAATCTAATCTTGACAAACTATATATCATTGGAAAGGTCTAAGTTTCCCAAATATATATTTTACCAATGTTTTTTTTATAAGAATTATGTAGGAAAATTAATAGATTAATTTTTGACAAGAGTGCACCCTCAAAAATCTACATTATAACAGGAGTTCTGACCTTTTTTTTTTTTTTTTTTTAAATACTTCTTCATTGCCTTTTTCTCTATCACATTTTAGAAATCACCAGAAATTATATACCTGTATCAACTGAAAACTTAAAATCTCAAAATTCATCCTTTAAAACCCATTTTAAAATCAGACATTGCATTACCATGTAAATGGTACATCAATATCATGTTGCAAAATGTTTTCATTCATGAATTATAAAAATTTAAGTTTGGATCGTGCACTGTAAAGTCTATGTTGAAATATGTGAGTAATCCGTTTTAAAGCTAATATAATATTAAATAAAAAATACAAAATTAATTCAACTGAAATATTAAATAAAAATATAAGCAAATTAAAAATATGAATAAATATAATAATTTATAAATAATATGAAGTCGTGAAGTACCTTAAAAAGGTTTATGTTATCAACTTGAGCCTTAAATAGGAAGTCATTGATAGTCAGCAGCTCACTTCCTGTTGTAAAAAAATGACAAAACAAAATAACATTAAAAAAATATATACTTCATGAAAAAAAAAAATAAAACACTAAACTTTGCATGCGGATTGTGTTTGTTTACCTGGTTGGCAGGACTGAGTGTTGGGATTCTGACCCACTTTACCTGTTAACAGGAAACCACAGCAATAAATCAGCTAGATAAAATGAGATGGAACAAGATGAAACAATGTCCCACAGCTGACCTCCAAGTGTGCGCACAAGGCCCTCCAGCACAAAGAGGATCTGTTTAATGTACATCAGATTTTTGGCCTTCAATCGACTTCTGCAACCATAAAACACAATGATATTTACATTAAATTCCAATGATAATATGACCTAATGTCTAAAAACATTACTTTAAGAAGATAGCAGACTTAAATTTCACTTTGAATTAACTTTAGTTTTTTCTATTTTTTAAGCTTGACAGAATAAAAATGTTTCTTGAGCAGCAAATCAGCATATTACAATGATTTCTGAATGATCATGTGACACTGAAGACTGGAGTAATGATGCTGGAAATACATCTTTACATCACAGGAATAAATGACATTTAAAAATATATTACAACAGAAAATAGTTACTTTAAATTGTAATAATATTTCACAATATTACTGTTTTGAATGCATTTTTAAAACAAGCTTTGGTAGCACAAGAGACTTGATAGCATCAGATCGATTTATTTTCAATGTGTGAATATTCTGCAAAAGTCCTCCTTTTGTGTTCCACAGAATAAGAAAGTCATAAGAATTTGAAACAACTTGAGGGTGAGTAAATAATACATTTTACCTCTAAATTAGATGCACAGAATGTTTGACGTGTGTTACCTGTAGCGCTCACAGTACTGAGAGAGCTGTGAATGAGCCCTGCAGAACTGAAACATAACCAACACACATCAGTTAACTAGTCTGATCAGACTACACTAGATCTGATCAGTGAGTAAAGCCCCTTTCACACTGCCATTCCGGCAAATACAGGGGTAAAGTGTTCCTGTAATTGTTCCCTGGTCACTAGATTTGGCACTTTCACACTGCCAGTGATGACCCGGTATATGTGCGTGCTTTCACACACAACACTTGAAGATCCCGTAACGACACGTGACATCAGCGCGTGACGTGTAATGCACGAGTCGACAACGCTTGGCACTTTAACTGAAGCAAGCAAACGATCTCTGAGTCAGTGCGGAAAGTGAGGAACTAACTGATCTCTGCTTCATTACAGTTTGCACATATGTTTTCGTTGCGAATGTTGATCTTCCTTCAAAACAGCCGGTAAAAGAGTCGCGCGATAACGCGCGTCATCACTTCGATACGGAATTAGATCTGGCTTATGTTCACACAGCGCTCGTTCCGGATCGATTACCGCAATGTTACTAGGTCCCCGACCCGGGTTCGATTCGGTAATCAATTCCGGGACGTGGTTGCTTTCACACAGAAGGCGACCAGGCAATGTTACGGGAATATTGCGGGTCCGACGTGCAGTGTGAAAGGGGCTTAAGTGTGTCCGTGCACCTGTGCTCCACTGATTTCTGCACTGTGTATGGCTGAGATGGTGTCAGTCAGATTATGAGCCTCATCTATAATCACAATCTGATCCTTTAGTTTGATCCCAGACGCTTTACGGGTGGAAGCATGGAGCAGCGACTGATACGGCAACACCACCACCTGAGAAAGAGAGAGAAAGGCTGAATGCACAGGGTGTATATGAGCGAGGGTGTGTTGCATCAGGTGTGTGTATACCTGTGCTGCAGGTATTGCCATTCGTGTGCTGTAGTAAGGACATGTGTGTGTCTCCCGGCCGTGCTGCAGGAGCTGCTCCACGTCTCGCACCTTCACCAGCACCTCGTCCCTCATCGCCATCAAATTTTCAAAACCTGAGAAGGGGCAAGTTGCCTTGGGAGCGCCGCGCCGACGTTTAGTCTCAGAGTCTGACGCCTTCTCTTGTTTCTCTGCAGATGGAGGTCAAACCTTCACCATCGAGCTCATGTCATTATGTTAGCACTGGGTCATTTTAAGAATTGGCAGAGATTGTGTTGGGGTTTCTGACCGTGTTTGTTTTTCTGCATTTCTAAACAGCGGTCGTTCATCATTTGGACGTTTCCGAGCCGGACGACCTCTGGATTAATGCACAGGTTCTGTAAATGACAACATGACACTTCATCTAATTGGCTCTTTTATGGATGCATGAGAATTTGTTGTTTAAATTTGCACTAGCATTGTGGCAGCACTCATTTGCTACAAAACAAAAAAAAGTCCAAATCTAAAATGTAAAAACACGTAAAAGCATAATTCTTGTTATGGACACTCATTATAAAATTGTTTTATATCATATAAAATATTATATTATTATATAATACTGTTCAAAAGTTTGGGCTCAGTAAGATATATACTTGTACTCAGCAAGGATGCATTAAATTGATTTCAAGAAAATGCTGTTCTTTTAAACTTTCTATAAAACTATAAAGCTTCCATGAAACTATTAAGCAGCTCAACTTTTTTCAACATCCATAATAACAATACATTTTTCTTGAGCAGCAAATCAGCATATCAGAATGATTTCTGAAGGATCATGTGACTCATGTGAGGAATGATGCTGAAAATACAGCTTTGCACCACAGGAATAAATGACATCTTAATATATATTACAATATGAAACAGTTTTTTGTACTGTAATAATATTAAGCAGTATTACTGTTTTTACTGTATTTTTGATTAAACAAGTGCAGTCTTGTTGAACCTAAGAAACTTATTTCAGAAACCTTAAAAGACCACAATCTAAACGGTGGTACATTTACATTTACATAGTACATGTATAATAATTGTTAAAGTGTTAATAGGGATAAAAGAATCCCAATAACAACTCTGTGGGCATCTTTACCTGTCTGGAGCCCAGGTTAACCAAGCGAACAGCGGCCCCGTATGGACTCTTCTGCACCTCGTGGACAAACTGAGCCAGCTGAGAGTGAGTTCGGCTACAGTAATAAATCTAAAGATGTAAAAAAAAAAAACATTGTTAAACATGCACAAACACCTTGTTCACTAATACAGGGTGGGGAGTTTAAACATGCACCTTAGTGACGTGATCCTCCTCTAGATCTTCATCATCGTCCTCATCACACACCCTGTGGAGGAAACCCTGTGAGAAATCAAGGCTGGAAAAGACACACAAACTTGTGCACAATCAATACCTGCTCTTGGGCGTGGCTTCATCATCACTCTCATATTCTGCTACAATAAGCCCCTCCTCCTCTGGATTGAATGTCTCTGACTCCACCCCCTCTCTGCTGAGCTGCAGTAATTTTACAGCCTCATCATCTTCGTTGGCCTGTTAAAAGTAAAATAAGCAACCTGATTTACTGGTTAAATGTAATGTCTGTCTGAGTACAGCAGAATAGCGGAACCTGGAATAGCAGATCCATACTAACAATATTCTTTCTTATTTTCTTTTTAATTTTATTTTATATGTTTCTAAATCATAAAACCTTGTTTATTTCCAGGTCAATCAATAATACTGTTCATGCACTCACTTTTCTCTTCATGGCATATCTGAGCTGGGCATTGTGACGGATCATCTCCAATCTTTCCTCTCGCTTCTTCCGTTTCAGCTCTTCATCCTGAATGAAATTGAGAAAAAGCATGATTTTTTTTAAACCACTTAAGACAAGAGGTTTCCAATTTTTATAAATATTATAAATATATGATAATCCTAGTGCAAATGATCACCATCAATTTATAAATAATTAAATTAAATAGTAATTGTTAAATATTTACTTTTTTTTTTCTTTGCATTTTTAATTTATCTACTTTCTATAGTACTATACAGTTAGATGTAATATTTATTTATATTATTTTTGTGTGTGTGAAAAATTTGTTTATTTTTCATTTATTTGCTATTTTTGTCTATGTAAAAACTATAATTAAATTTTCTGCTCACTACTGTTAGATGTATTATTTATTAGTTTATTTGCATTTTTGTTTATTCTTTTTGTTTATTTATTTGTAATTTTTACACTGCACATTTTCACTTTCATCACTTTTCTTACACTAGATAGGACCTAGATTTAAAATCCCGCTTAGAAGCACATGACCTGATCTGATGACCTGTAAAAAAAGGCACAAAATTCTCATACCTTTAACTTGTTCACCATGTCTCTCTCTGCTTTCTTCTGCACAAACTCAGACACCCAGTCTGGCTCTGATGTTTGGCCGGTGCTGTTCTCCTTCACAGCATCACACTTCTTCTCCGGTCCATCCAGGAGTCTAGCAGCCTCCAGTTTCTTCTTCTCCTCATAGTCTCTCAGCCATGTCAGTGCACCACAGATAAGACTCAGAGATTTTCCCTGCAGGATCAAACACATGAAAGCTCAACCATCCACCTGAGAAAGCGAGATGAACGGATCTCGAGCGCAGACTGACCGTGCCTGTGGGACTCTCGAATATACCGATTTTACCCTGATCCAGAGCAGTGTAAAGGGCCTCCATGAAGCTCTCCTGGATGGGATAGGGCTGGAAAGGGAAAGGAAACCGACTGCTCTTGCTCTCCATGATCAGGCCAGACTGCTGCATACACCACACAAACTGAATTTGGCCGAGTTACACACTGACAAAAAAACTCCTCACAGTGTTAACCGAACATGACTTAAGTCCGTATATCTACCGCTATTCCCGTGTAATTATATTGACATCACAGATGGCTGTATCACATGTAATTTAACATCAAAGAAAAACTCGTTCTGACAGCGTAAACTTTCTCGAACTAATGTGCCTCGCGCCAGTCTTCTGCTTCAGCCAATGAAAGCGAGGGAAACCTTCACACAGGACAGGGACCCGGATCAAATGTCAATCTTTCATGAAAACCGAAAAAAGAAACTCCAGATTTTTCACCCTTTCTAGAATCTTCTGTTGATTTTCAAGAACTATAGTTCTTTTATTTAAAAATCTTTTTTATATTTAATATTTGTATTGTAATAATTCTGTTTTACTGTATTTTATGGTTTCTATCTTATTGTTAATTATTAACAAGTACTATTAATCTACTATTATAGTATTTATTCATATTTTAATTTGTTTTTATTTTTATACTTTTTGTATGAGTAAAAGTAATTGTATGTGCTTTTGTCTTTTTTGTTTTTATAATTATAATTTTATAATTTGTATAATTTACATTTATAATTTAAGTATTATTAAGTTTTTTACTAGTTTTTGTTAACAGTATACAGCACTACTTTTATGAATGTTATCTGTTGATTTTCACTATCATCAATCTATCTATCTCTCTATCTATCTGTCTATCTCCTTTAAATAATTTGGTCAATATAAATACATGTACATATTTTAATATAATAGTTCACATTTAAAAAAAATTGAAAGTGTGCAGTATAAATACTAATGTGTATCATAAAACAAAATTGTATTATTCAATTTATTATAATATACAAAACTTAACAAAACTTTAACAAAACTTAAAACATTATACAGTGGGGGAAATAAACATTGTCATTATCATAGTAAAGCAGGCAACATATACTTACTGTCTTTAAACATTGTTAAAAGATATATAAAAGGTGTGTACAGTACATTGTTAATGTATTATTAATTTAGTATTCTGGGTAACTTTTTATTTATAAATCAATTTTTTGGGGTTAGAATCCATTAATGTCATTTTTTTCTGGTAGACTATAATTGCTATGCTTTGTTTTTGCTAGACAAAAAATTTATTTATTTTGGTTTTTATTTTATAATTACAATTTTTACTATAAATTTACTGTTTTATATGTTTTAGTTGCATGAATAAAGACTAATAATAATAATACTAATAATACTACTACTACTAATAATAATAAAAATTTTACCATAGAAACGCACGTAACCATTTTTTAGTTATTGGATGTGGTTAATAGTTTAGCGATGGTGCCTATGGTTGCAGTCAGTTCTAGACAGTGTTGCCAAGTCCGCGTTTTTACCGCGTAAATTGGCTACCTTAAGCGATCCAAATAACGTAATATTTAGAACGCGAATTTTACCAAGGTAACAACGCCGAAAAACGTGTAGTTTACCCAGCGGAATGCGATTATTACTGCAGGACCTCTCCACCGAAACGCAAGTGGGATAAATTTGAGTAGAAATTGGGCGAGTTTTGTTGTAAAAACTTGGCAACCCTGATTCTAGACGCTACCATCTCCTCAATCTCGCGCAGCTCTGGAAAGTTCGTAGTCGAGTCGCTTCAGTTTTCAGCGGCGGGCCGATTGTTATATAAACGCCTCTCACAGCTCGTCCCCGGACTCAAAAACTACATTTAACAAGCCCGAGAGTCCAAATATTAACCGTGGATCACCAAATCCATTCCTAATCGCGATATTAATTCTATTTAGCCCTGCGGACGTCGAGTGTCCAGTGATTTCTGTGAAGGAAAGACCTCATACTAGACGCTCTGTAAGGAGTTATTTTTGGGGCTGTTTTGAGGATCAAATCAAAGATGACTGCAGAAGAGGTGGTGAATGAAGGCTGTAGCATCTCCATCGAGGGTGAAGACATCACCCCGAAGAAAGATGGAGGTGTTTTAAAGGTAAATACTGCAGTGCCGTGAGCCGCATTGACTCTGAATGCATGTTAGAGCCAATATTTCAGTGTTAGCTTACTTTACTGCAGCTCTAGCTGTTGTATGCACTGAAATATGAATAAATGAGTTTCATACATTGCTGATTGGTTTCAAACACCGCCTGTTGCTAATTTTGCAGGATTGCTGGATCTTTTTAGCTAGCTTGTTCTGTTTAAAGGGCCAGTTCACCCAACAAAATGACAGCTTCATCTTAATATACTATCTGAATGTCTAACCAAACTTACATGATTTTTTTTTTTTTTTTTGTTTTGTTTTTTAAATTGAGAATTATGTGGAACACAAAATTAGATATTTAGTTGTTGGCAGCTCCGGTCACTATTCACTTTCATTGCAGTCTTGTCTAATACAGCGAAAGCGAATGGTGACTGTTATTTTCATAAGCTCTAAATTGTAATTTTGTGTTCCATAGACAAAAACAAATACAGTCATTCAGGTTTGGAACAACATGAGTGCGAATAAACGATGATAGAAATCTTATTTTTAGATTAACTTTACTTTTTCTTTAGGTGTGTTTCGTTGTTGTTGTTTTATTAGTACAGATTAACGATGTGTAATGTCAAGCAAACATTCAAATGTCGTCTATGTTGCATTTCTATGCAAGTGACACGTTTATGTAATGTAATGAAATGAGTGGCAGTCTATATGCACTTGCAGGTCAGCATGTAATTTCTGGAAACTTCTCAGTGGAAACGGATACAAACAGGAATTACTTGTTTGGGATAATTGAACACTTTCAGTGTAATGCATTTAATACATTTATCTGAATGAGCTGTAATTATAATTCGCAATATGACACCTATGCGAATTAAAAGTAATTTATTATATGCAAATGTAGATTAATTTGTTGTTTTTGAGTAACTGTATCATGAATGTAAGCGCAAACATTTTTCTGATTGCAGTCTTTGAAGAAGATTGACAGATCACAGGTGAAATGCAGAGTGACCAACAGATCGATGATTAATCTTGTTCTTTCTTCTGCAGATGGTCAAGAAGGAAGGCACAGGCACTGAGTTGCCTATGACCGGTGATAAAGTATTTGTACACTATGTTGGGACGCTGCTTGATGGCACGCAGTTCGACTCCAGCCGTGATCGAGGAGAGAAGTTCTCCTTTGAGCTGGGCAAAGGTGGGTGTTGTGAGAGTAAAGTGGGTCGAATGTTTGTCTACCCTCTCTGACATTTAAACAGGGTGTTGGTGCTGTAGTTTTATATGGAAATAACACGATTGGTTAAAGTAGTGATTTGATGCAAGTAGTGACATATAATTTCTTACGTCCGTGATGACTTCTTTTTGTATGCCAACCTGGAAGTTATCACCCTTTTTTCCCCTCAATGAAACCCCAGTGGGATTTTTTACATTGGCTTTTGGATTATTGCAGCAAATAAGCACTGTGAACTTAAAAATGTTGAACCCTAAATACAGTCAGCAGAAGAAAAAAAGTTAAACATAGGCTATAAATACATATTAGTACACCGATACGTTTTAATACAAACTTCATCACGTCAAACTACATTGAGTTAGAATAATTAGCAAAAGAGCCATTATAAACATAATGAGGATGTAAAAGCGCTTATTGAGTAAATGCGTTAATGTTCCCAATTACTGTTTTTCAGTAGTCCCATTTAAACACCTGTTTGCAAAAACCATTTTCATGACAATTAAAAGCTTTATAAAAATCACAAACGTCAAAATATATTGAGCTTGCGTTCACCACAGACGTGTTCAGGCATTTAACTAAAAATCCATTTAGAAACAAAACATTGACTTGGGGATGATGGAAACCAGATATGCAAAAATGCTAACTTGTTTACGGGTTTTTGCATTCAGAAATATGTAATGCCTATTGTGTTGTACATTTGAGTGAAACAAATAATCAAAAAAGATGGATTTTATGAGGATATGGTTCAGTGCATAGCTTGTTGATCAGATGGAGGCAGATCTGAACACGAGCTTGCAGTTGATTGTATTGGAAGGGCTGGGGTTTAAATGGACGAGATGACTGGAGAAGTCAGTCGTTTCACTGAAACATCAACATTTTGATTAAACATGGTAAGGTTAAAAAAAATGTAACACACATGAATTGATCGTTCACAACATGCATTCACACATGCCAACTTTAAACCAATCTTGAACTCAACCATGTGCATTGTGGGAACTGCAGGGATTAGGGACAGATGTAGTTAGAAAATACAGAAGAGTTAAGACATTGTCTAGCATGCCAGTCAACCATTTTAAACCATTGTTTGCTCTGTCTCACAGGTCAGGTGATCAAAGCATGGGACATCGGTGTGGCCACGATGAAGATTGGTGAGATCTGCCAACTGATTTGCAAACCTGAGTATGCCTATGGAGCCGCTGGCAGCCCACCCAAAATCCCGCCCAACGCTACCCTTGTGTTCCAGGTGAGGTCCAGATGTATGTGAACAGGATATTCAGAATATTGTATCAATAATAAAATTGTGAGGAGTTTGTGTATTTATTGACGTGTCTATTTGTTTGTCTGGCAGGTGGAGTTGTTTGAGTTTCACGGGGAGGACATCACAGGTGAAGAAGATGGTGGGATTATTCGCAGGATCATCACTAAGGGGGAGGGTTACACGAAGCCTAATGAGGGTGCATCTGTGGAAGGTAAATCACCGCTCATATTCCTCCAACAGTCAATAAATGGAGAGCAATTCAATTAAAAAATACAGCAAATGTAAACTGAAGAATGAAGCAAAACTAATTTAAAGAAACAGTTGACCCGAAAATACGCAGCTTTCTCCAGTGAACTATTCCTTTATTCATTCTGTGTTAGTGCAGTATTTGCAGTAGTTAATCTTTCTATCTCTTTGGGTTAGTGTGGTTGGAGGGCTGTCACGAGGACCGTGTCTTCGACGAGCGTGAGCTGAAGTTTGAGGTGGGAGATGGAGAGAGTTTGGGTCTGCCTCCAGGTGTGGAGAGAGCCCTGCAGGCGATGGAACAGGGAGAAGAGGCGCTCTTCACCATCAAACCAAAGTAAACACACATTTCTTACAACTGCAAGCAGTGTCTGTTGAGGTCCATGCTTAGTTTATTTATGCGTGTGCATCTATCTTAGGTATGGCTTTGGAACGGCTGGCAGCAACAAATTCAACATCCCACCTAATGCTACACTGCAGTACAAAATCAAATTGAAAGCATTTGAGAAGGTCAGTATGTGCTCCGAAATAACCAGCAGAATTCACTCAGGAAATCAGGAAATCGCTATTTTATTTTATTTTTTATCATGCTTTAAGATTAATTACAGTCTGTAAGTGATCAGCTTAGCATTAATGTCTGTACACAGTCATTGTCATGAATGGATATGAGTTTAATATGTTGTTCTCTCATACAGGCAAAAGAATCCTGGGAGATGAACACGTTTGAGAAACTAGAACAGAGTGCCATCGTCAAAGAAAAAGGAACTCAGTATTTTAAGGTAGCAGAAATGTCATACACACTGACATGTTATCCATCCACAACGTCTCATTTTAATCTAATAGTACACTTAGGAATTGGAGTGTGTTTTCTGTGCACAGGAGGGGAAATACAAGCAGGCAGTCATGCAATACAAACGCATTGTGTCCTGGTTGGAGCACGAGTCTAGTATGCAGCCGGACGAGGAAGAGAAAGCCAAAGCTCTGCGATTGGCTGCTCATCTCAACCTAGCTATGTGCTACCTAAAGCTGCAGGAACCAAATCCTGCCCTCGAGAACTGTGACAAGGTAGAAAATGAACAACCTTGTTTAAGCTTGCTCATGGTCATGCTTGCACAGTCATATTTCATGGCTGCAAAAGTCAAAAGATTAAGTTTATTAAACATGTTAATAAATAACTCTTGATTTGTAATGTCTTTCATTTAAAATGGTTAACAAGTTTTTTTATGTTAGTACTTATTTATTGTTGAATGTTCTATTTCGGTTAAACCTTTCATGTTTACTTTTCATCACCATTAGCAAGTTTAATAGCAAAAGAAGAAAAAAAAGCACTGGACAGAGTTTCTCTTTATTGATATTAACTCTTGAATCTTAAAAAGAGGCCAAACTGTTCTCATTTCTCCTGATTTCTTTTTGCGTCCTGTATTTTGTGTAAAGGCACTGGAGCTGGATGCAAATAACGAGAAGGCTTTGTTTAGGCGAGGAGAGGCACTGGTTGTCATGAAGGAGTTTGACCGGGCGAGAGCAGACTTCCAGCGGGTCACTCAGTTGTATCCAGCCAATAAGGCCGCAAAGAGCCAGATTGTGCTCTGCCAGAAACATATCAAAGAGCAACATGAGAAGGACAAACGCCTCTATGCCAACATGTTCCAGAAGTTTGCAGAGAGAGACGCCAAAGTAAGTGTCTACGGTTACTAGCTCTTAGTCCCTGCACAAAAGATTGACCCACCAGACAGCTGTTGTCTTCTATCTAATGTTTTTGTTTTGTGTGTGTGTATGTGTTTTATTTTCCAGAAAGAGTCAGATCAAGGAAAGGAGCAGGAAAAGAAAGAGAATGGTAGTGCAGTTGAAATAGATGAAAACGGAGCCCAGGAACAAACTGCAGCATAATAGTGTGCTTGTGTGTGTGTGTATTATTTACTGTCTTTTGTGTTATTTTTTGTTTTTTTTAAGAGGATGTTTTGTACCTTCTATAATATCTGTCCCTCTGAAGCGACTGTGTTTGTGCGAGTGAGGAAGTGCACTTTCTTTAGTTTCTAATCTAATGTAGCAAGTGGTGTTTGCTTTAGTACTGTGGCCAGACCCTTGTGTCCAGGTGTGCACTCGCATATGATTGCACATGTGTATGAATGTTTGCGTGCGATACTGTAAGGCAGCTAGTCGGCCTGGCCATGTCCTCTGCTGCATCTCTCTAAGATATGGTGGAAATAAAGCAAACTCATTCTTTGTCTGTAGCCTGTACTGCAGCCTCTTGCATGGGTGCAATACCGTCGCTGCTCCTTAGAAACTTTTGATTTGCACTGCTGTACAATAAAGCGCTTTTCTGTCCTGTCACTAAACTTCAAGTGAAGTGCATGGAAATGATCAGCAGGGCAAAAAAGACTGTTTTGATTTCTTTGACTTGTAAACATTTGATTTGTTTTTTTCCCCCTTTTTTTTAAAAGAACATCTTTCCACTGTTAAATTCTTCATGTTTAATGTGTCATAACTGGAAGCATTTCGGGAACATAGGGAATCTCTGTCGAAGTCTTGCAAGAATTTTAGAGGATAAACAACACAACTTCCTGTGAAGAATCGTCTAGTTTTGAATTGACGCATTTTCTGTTTGTAGCCTATATGGTGAGATGGCTATTTTTAAATATAAGGTGAGAACATGAACTTCTCCCTTGTCCCTTCATCTTCTTGTGGACAAGACTTCCCATGATTTCCTCATAATCCCTTTTGCACACTGTAATCTGATGGTGAATGGTCATGACAGAAGAGCCTCTCTGTGACCGAGCTCATGAAGGACTGGAGTACTGTAGTGTGGTTTGTGTGAGAGACCTACAGATAGTTATTTTTCCATGTCCTAGATGCACCTCTGATGTCGACTACAACAATAAAACAAACTCCAAATCCCCCTGCTTCAGTGTCTGTTCTGTAGCATTTAGTTCAGTGTAATAGTATAAAATATGTCTGTCCCTGCAGAGATAAACTGGGAACCAGTGGAATTCATCAAAGGAAATAGATGCATTGATTAGATGAATCAGTGTACTACTTCAGTCAGCTGAAATGCAGAAAAACAGAATTGTACAGAAATGTGAAATTCGGAAGTAGAAAATAGTATTTTCCATTAATATTTATATATATATATATAAATATAAACTTTGAACAAATGTTTGTTTTGTTTTTTCCCTGAACTGACATTTTCATGAATCATGGTTCTCATGGTCTTGGCTAACCATTATCATTTTAGAAGTGTGTTTTATAGCCCTGGAAAAGTATTAGAAATTAATATATTTATAATAAATATATTTGTTATAATTTATATTAATTGACAAAAAAAAGGTTTAAGCAAATTGTCATTTCACCAGAAGTGTCAGAAATATCCCTTCAAACATTGTCTTAGACAGAAGGGGGAGCCTTGGAGTCACAAAGGTTGAGCATGACTGCATTAAGCCAACTTGTTTTTATAGGTTTACAATCATGCAAACAGCTGGCATTAGATTGAGAAGGAAAAGATTAATTCAGGAATAACTGCACAACTTTCAAATCAGAAAATGTATTAGCCAAGATGTACTTAACAAGGACTTTGCCTCTGCTTCTGTAGTGAGTGGAATAAATAACAGGTGTCAAACTCAGTTCCTGGTGGCCCTGCAGAGTTTAGTTCCAACATACAAACCATATAGTTTTCAAGCAAGCCTGATTGAATGATTAGCTGGAGGTGCATTTAATTAGGGTAGAACTACTAACTAATACTAATCTAAAAACAACAGAAGTCGTTATCCTTATAGCGGAAAACTCATTTTGTTTGTACATGTAACCAGGTTGCTCCAAGGGGATTATCACTGTAAATATGTCCTTATTAATAAAAGGCATCTGCTAAATGAAAGCTTTTTTTTCTTCTCTTTATTACTAAATATAAATATGACCATGACCGTAAACACTGTCTGTGTATTTAAAGACAAACACAACATGCAAAATAACAAAATGGGTGACCCAGATACATAAAGCAGGGGTATTAAAACATACTCCATTTTAATATATAAAAATGGCAAACTAAACATGAGAACAGTTTTTTATATTCAGAAATGACTTAATTGAGGAGTATCCTTTTAAATATATTTTGTATTTATATAAAAAAAAATATATATATAGCATTGCACACATTTTAAGGTTAAAGAAAATATTGATTTATTTAAAATTAACTAAATCAAACTCCTATTGATGAAAATGTAAAGCATAATTTTATGTCACTGGCTATGAGAACTTGAGACCTTCCCTCATGTCTGCCTGCAGTGTGTCACTCGGTAACACATTGATCACTGGGGATGGGAAAGTCCCTAGGCAGATATGTTTGCTTGTCGGTGATGTATCTGCTAAGATCATCTCTCTCTTTCTTTAATTTCTCTTGTTAAAATGTGAGGCCCATGCCACATCAGCTGGAAACGCCACTGACACTGAAGATGAATAAACCTGCATGCAAAACAACCTGCAGCAAAAGTATAACAGGACATACAGGTTTGTCCAGATCAGCTGCCCTACAACACATCCAAACGCTTTCCTTTGTCCTCCATACTAGTTTTTTTAATCTATCTATCTATCTATCTATCTATCTATCTATCTATCTATTTATATAAAGATATCAATATCGATATATCGATATGTTAAGTTATTTTATTATTATATTTATAAGTCCTTTCCAATACAATTTTATGATAACTCTCTCTCTCTGTGTGTGTGTGTGTGTGGGTGTGGGTGTTAAATATATCGATTTAAATATTTAATAACTTATTTTGTATATTGTGCTAATGACACACACATACAGACACACACAAACATTTGTTTTGCAAATTGTCAAAAAAAATAAACACTTCTGTAAATGGGTGTTTTTATGTTAATACATTTTTTTATTATTAATGTAATGTTTTATTGCCAAAGCATCACAAAAGCTATGCATGCATATACATTATATACCAATTATAATAAATAAATGACACAAAATAAAAATAAAAATAGCTACTACATCTCGACAAAATAGGCCAACATCGTATTTTTTAACTAAACAAATGAAAAAGACAGCACAGATTTACCGTCTTAAGAGCTTTGTTGTTCACTGAAGATGAAATAGCTTGGTATATTGCTCCATATATAGTAGTCTTGTATTTACCTTTTGTTACCTGTTCAGGAGCAGTGACGTCAAACAGAGGGCGTGGTCTCCTCAACCTGTGCGCGCACTGATGTGTGAGGGACTCTTGCAGGCGCTGAATCACAGAGAAGGAAATGAGAACCGGAGAAGAGACGTAGACTTTTCCCACCTGGTTTGAAACCGGGAAAGCGTGTGTCGATGATCTTCACAGCGGTTTTCAACTTGTGTGAACTACACGGAGCCTGAAGCACTTGAAGATGATGCTCAACTTTTTCCCCGTGCGGAAATTTAAGCGCAACGGCAGATACATTGTGTTCGGGGCGGTGCTGACGGTGGCGTTACTGGCGGCTTATCTGGAGTTTATGGCCACGAGCGACTGGAGCGGCACTGGTGAGTGACATCTGACGCCCTGACACTTATTGCTGCTCACTGATACATTCGTTGTGCTAATGGTTAGTGCTAACAAGTTATGTGATGCTTTAAAATAAGGGTCAATTTATTAACCTTATTTAATAGACCATGTATCACGAATGGAGCATGAACAACATTTATACAGCATTTATTGGACTAGGTCAAGATTCCCAAACTTTCTGTCAGCCGAACATATCTGAAAAAATCTTGATCTAAACTTTTACTCTTTTCTGATTTCGGTTAATGGTCACAAACAAAATGTCATCTTTTTTAATGTTTTATTTTGTATTTAACTTTTTTTATTTTACACTTATTTTTAATTTGAAATTTTCATGATTTAATTACTAGATTTTCTTCAACTCACAAATTTTGACAACTTATTAATGTTAACTTTTCTTAATGTCTACTTCTTTAAACCAGTGTTAATTTATACAATTTGAACCATGTATTAATGTGTAGAATTTAACAGAACCTTTAATTAAATATTTAATGCTGTAAAAGTATTGTTCATTATTAGTTAGTGATACCTGGTGTATTAACTAATATTATTCCATGGACTGTGTGAATACTCGATTATGATTAATCAAGGAAAAACAGAAAACAGACAAAAAAATCAACAGTTTGTCGTGCGTTAAAGGATTTAATGCACTTCGCTGAGGCCACTGTTGGTTCTTGGCCTCCACATCATGCATTTAAAATCCTTTAATGCTTACTTAATGAATTTAAACGAATATTATCAGTATTACATTATTAATTCCATTCCATTGTCCTTTTTTATTTTATTCTAACAGTTTCATTCATTCCATTATCTTTAAAAAAAAATTACAGTTAATTAAACCAACTTCTAATAGGATTCCGGTTTTTAATTACATTCCACTCTATCTAATTCTTGTAATATTCCATTGTACTACCAAATGCAATTTAATTTCTAGATGTATCCATTGTTTTATAATTTATTACATTCAGCATACATTCCATTTCTAATTGTGTCCCTATTTTACTCACTACATTCCACATTTTTAACATTTACTTCTAGTCCGTTCTATTAATTAAATTCCACAGATTTGGAGAAATGTAGTGCCTCAATACATCCTCTGCAGTGAATGGGTGCCATCAGAATGAGAGTACAAACAGCTGATTAAAACATCACCATAATCCACACCAGTCCATGAGTTAATGTCCTGTGAAGAGCAGAAGTGTTTGAAAGAAACAAAAATCCCTTTTCTACCATAACATGCAGCTTTTTGCTTTTCAAGACATTAACTGATGGACTGGAGTGGTGTGGATTCCTTGTGGATTATTGTGATGTTTTTATCAGTTGTTTGGACTCTCATTCTGACGGCACCCATTCACTGCAGAGGATCCATTATTGAGTAGCTGATGTAATGCTAAATTTGTCCAAATTTGTTTTGATGAAACAAACAAATCTTGGATGGACTGAGGGTTTTGTGTGAACTGTTCCTTTAAGAAGTGTTTTTCATGGTGAAGTGCTTCCACTATTATTATACACAATGTGATACAATATACAATACAACATGCAAACACTACAGAACATTGACTTAAGTGCAATGACAGAATACACTGCGTTGATGTGAACACGGATATGGTCATTTTGCATGCAGACACAAGAACATCAGGCTGGTTGTTTCTGCCCGGCCAGTCTAGCTAGTTTCTTTACACCAGCTCTGAGTCAGGGTCCCAGAGTGACTCACGCTGTCTCCTCTGCTTTTCTTTTTTTCTGCTGACTCAGGGACCTTGATACATATAGCAATTTTCAGTTATGTTTTCTCATTGGCCCCGTTTTGCAAAGGCTGCACAAAGAGAAGCTTATGTGATTGAGGAAACTTGAGAGATGTCTGGTGAGCTCTGACCTGCAGAAGACTTTTGACAGCTTGTTTGAGGTCAGTATCAGGTCAAAGAAGCAGCACCAATGTCACACCACCAGGACTTGAATAGTAAACTTACACTGCCTTGTGAGTGAAACTCCTTCTGCATTTATAAAGAAATCCAGAAGTGAATGTTTGATCTGCACATGGCATCGCTGTGAGTCACTCTTGTGAGTCCGCTGGCCATGAATTCACACGCATGCCATTCCTCTGTGAATCTGCATGTATTTTTCAAGCTGATGTTTATGGCTGCACGATAAATCGAATGCGATATTTAATGTGCATCTTGTCAGTAAAGCCGGTTTTGTAATCAGCGGTAAATCTCCATCACGTGTGTACTTTCACATGGAACAGCATTTACTGCACAGAGCTGTTGTTCACTGACAAGATGCACAAAACGTGCACAAAATATGATCATTATTATTTAAATGCGCATTAAATATATAAATCAAAATACAAATCTGTAAACACTTGCATATTTTGCAACAGTATAAGTGTGTTTATTCGGATAATGAAAAGTTCTACACACACTTGTGGTCTTCACCACTTGAACACTTAGGCCAAATACAGGAAATACATCATGTAAGCACAGACAAGTGGTCTACTACAAATACTACCACAAATATGAGTATTTGGAGCCCCCCCCCTTTCTCCCATACTGCACTGGAGGCGTCATTTCCTGTGCTTATTGTTGCTATAGCATCAACGTGTTAAGTTAAGCACACTTGAACTCTGTACACACAAACACACACACACACACACACATGTATTTTTGCAGGGAGTGTGTTGGCTTTACCTCCCGATGCGCATCTTGACGTTTCCTGTACATTTTTGAAGAGACCTAATGTGCAAATATACTAGAAAGTTCTTGTGTATGTATTGTGTGCATGCATCTTCTGTTTGTCGAATTCTGATATACTTTGTCCCTGTTGAGCAGGATGTCTCCACCACAAAATTGTGAAAAGAAAGGTTTGATTCTGTGAGATCTCAGAGTTGTGAAGAAAAAAAATTAGCAAATTTTGAGGTGTTTTTATTCTGAGGCAGAAACAGGCTTTTGTTCAATGCGGTTTAAAAACAACAAATCGCTAATTAAACATCACATGTGTTTAGCCATATTTAGGGAACAAAATTTTCCTTAAAAGCTTGGTAAATCTGACAAATATTCTGCTTTGATAAAAACAAATATTTCTAAATGAAGAATGCTTTTTGTTTCTTAAAATGCAAAAATTTTCTTTTTAGACCTGGGGTCAGGGTTAGCTAGCAATCATAACTGACTTTATTAAAAACAATGTGTGTCCTAAGCATGTAGTGTACATGCACAGATGTGTTGCTAATTTAATTTAATTAGGGATGAGATTGCAAGTGTGTTTGGTGTGATTGACAGTGTCTAAGTTAATGCTTTTCTTCCTATTAAAGATTTATGTGAGCATGGAATCAGTTTCAGTCTATCTGGAGAAATCCTAAACCAACAATGGCAACCTAATGTCAGTGTCCTGGATCAAACACACACACACACACGTGGTCGGTCAGATGTAATTAATTTATTTACTTGACTAAATATTTCCTCTTCTTCTCTTTCAAGGTGTAACCGTCCACAGTAAAAGCGCTGCTTGGAAAAAAGCTGCTGCTGCTCGACATGTGGTAATAACTCACACTTCCTTTTGTTTCATGTTTCATTAACGGAGACCAGTTATAATCTTAGAATTACAAACCTGATTCCAAAAAAGTTTGGACACTGTACAAATTGTGAGTAAAAAGGCATGGAATAATTTACAAATCTCATAAACTTTATATTTTATTCACAATAGAATATATATAACATATCCAATGTTGAAAGTGAGACATTTTGAAATGTCATGCCAAATATTGGCTCATTTTGGATTTCATGAGAGCTACACATTCCAAAAAAGTTAGGACAGGCAGCAATAAGAGGCCGGAAAAGTTATGTACATTTAAGGAACAGCTGGAGGAACAATTTTCAACTTATTAGGTGAACTGGCAACATGATTGGGTATAAAAAGAGCCTCTCAGAGTGGCAGTGTCTCTCAGAAGTCAAGATGGGCAGAGGATCACCAATTCCCCAATGCTGCGGTGAAAAATAGAGGAGCAATATCAGAAAAGAGTTTTTCAGAGAAAATTGCAAAGAGTTTGAAATTATCATCATTTACAGTGAAAAATATCATCCAAATATTCAGAGAATCTGGAACAGTCTCTGTGCGTAAGGGTTCATACTGGATGCCCGTGATCTTTGGGCCCTTAGACAGTATTGCATCACATTCAGGAATGCTACTGTAATGGAAATCACAACATGGGCTCAGGAATACTTCCAGAAAACAATCCACCGTCCCATTCGCCATTGTCGGCTAAAACTCTATAGGTTAAAAAAGAAGCCATATCTAAACATGATACTCTGGGCCAAGGCTCATTTAAAATCGACTGAGGCAAAAGTGGAAAACTGTTCTGTGGTCAGACGAATCCAAATTTGAAGTTCATTTTGGAAAACTGGGATGCCATATCATCCGGGCTAAAGAAGACAAGGACAACCCACGTTGTTATAAGTGCTCAGTTCAGAAGCCTGCATCTCTGATGGTATGGGGTTGCATGAGTGCGAGTGGCATGGGCAGCTTACAACATCATGGCTGCGTAGAAGAAGGATCCGTGTACTGAAATGGCCAGACTGCAGTCCAGGTCTTTCACCCCTAGAAAACATTTGGTGCATCATAAAGAGAAAGACAAAGAACACCTAAGAGCAACTAGAAGCCTGTATTAGACAAGAATGGGACAACATTCCTATTCCTAAACTTGAGCAACTGGTCTCCTCAGTCCCCAGATGTTTGCAGAAATTTTTTTATAAAAAGAAGAGGGGATGCCACACAGTGGTAAACATGGCCTTGTCCCTACATTTTTGAGATGTGTTGATGCCATTAAATTTAAAATCAACTTATTTTCCCCTTAAAATGATACAGTTTCTCAGCTTAAACATTTAAAATGTCATATATGTTGTATGTCACGTCCACATCATTGCATTTTGTTTTATTCACAATGTGTCCCAACTTTTTTGGAATCGGGTTTGTAAAATGATTTTCATTTTTTAAATTCAGTTTTTTTTTTTTAAACAGGACTCTTAGGTTAAATATATTGTGTCATGAAAAATATGGCTGACATTTTTTTCTCGTTTATTTCAAAATGAATGGTGAGGATAAAGAAATAATTTGCTGAAAATGTACTCATCCCCAGTCTATCCAAGATGTTTTTTAATTCGTTTCTTTATCGGAACAGATTTGGTGAAATTTAGCATTCCATCACTTGCTTAACAATAGATGCTCTGCAGTGAATGGGTGCCGTCAGAATGAGAGTCCAAACAGCTGATAAAAACATCACAGTAATCCACAAGTAATCCACACCGCTCCAGTCCAGCAGTTATCCATCATGTGAAGTGAAAAGTTGCATGTTTGTAAGAAACAAATCCATCAAGAATTTTTTTTTTTATTTAAACCGTCAGGATAAATGTGAGTCCCCTATCTGTAATATTGCTTTCTACAATGAAAGATTGCCTCGTCTGAATCAGGAGAGAAATATGCACAGAAGTGAAAACTGTCCAAAACGGTTCTAAACAAATATGTCAGTGGGTTTTAATGTTAGAAGACAACAGTTTACTTTTTGCATTACTTGTGGATGTTTTTATCAGCTGTCTGGGCTATTTGACGGCACCCATTCACTGTATAGGATCCACTGGTAAGCAAGTGATGCAATGCTAAATTTCTCCAAATCTGTTCCAATGAAGAAACCAACTCATCTACATCTTGGACAATCAGAAGGTGAGTAAGCTTTTAGAAAATTCAAATTTTTGAGTGAACTGTTCCTTTAAGTACTTTGCATTATGGGATTTGGTATTCTATGTAACATTCTCTGGTTGTACATTGCCAATTTTGGCAAATGTAGTAGGTCATTCTAGTATTCCATGCATGCAGAAAATGTATATACTGCAGGTATAAAAATATAATGCAAAACAATTTTGTCAAGGTAGTTGCAGAGTTGATTTGAAACACAAACGAAATCCAAAATGCTGCTGGAATGCAGAAGCACGAACAAAAAGTGTATTTTGTGTGTGTGTCACAGGCTCACATCGCTGACGATAATCATGATAAAGACACCTGGACACCAAAAAACACTCAACAGACCTGGAGGGTGGAGGTAATGATATGGCCACAAGGACAGAAACACACATGGATAGTATTATCATAATGGTATACCAGGTTTAATGGTATTGCTATGGCACATAGAATTTGCTTGGTATGTGCACAAAAAACCAATACCATGGTATTTTTGGTACTTTCTTTATTAGTGTAGTAGTTTGTAATATTTCTGTCACTCAGAGTTCTGTATGCATGATCTGTTAATGTGCATACGCTGTAAAGATGATGGTATTAAGCCACATGAGTATGTCGCCCACGGCTCTTTCTGTGTGTCTTCAGCAAGAGTTTTGGTGTCTTGTTAAATTTAGCAGGACTCTGTGTGTGTCTCTGGTGTCCCTGCACTATTTTAAACATGACACATGAGCGCTACATTTATGTTCATTTTGTTTGTTTGCTGGTAATTAAAAGTGCCTCAAAATGACTTCAGCACTATAGAAAACATGACATTACTAACCGTATTTTAATGTGTCTTACCCCACAAGTGCGAAATGTAAACTTGTATCTTTTAATTGTATAGAATATTGGAATATAAAAACGTGTTCATTTCTATCTATTTGTGTGTTGTATGTTTGCCGCAGTATAAAGGAATGGCGAATCTACACGTCTTTGAGGACTGGTGTGGTTCATCTATAGATCAACTACGGAAGAATCTACATTATCCACTATATCCTCACGTAGGTGTTATATCTGTACAGATGACATATCTGCCATATATACGCTAAAATTCAAATGTTTGGGGTCAGTAATATTTCTTTTAATCACATTAATACTTTTATTCAGCAAGTATGCATTAAACTGACCAAAAGTGGTAGTCAGGACATTTACAGTGTATGTATCTAGGTTTTTATAGAATTATTAGGCTGTTTCTAGCATTGGTATAAGAAATGTTTACAAATCGGCATATTAGCATGATTTCTGGAGGATCATGTGACTGGAGTAATGACTGCAAAAACAAATTAGCTTAGTAATCACAGGAATAAATTACATTTTGAAATGTATAAAAATAGAAAAACGTTATTTTTAATTTGTAATAATATTTCACAATATGACTGTTTTTACTGTATTTTTGCATTTGGGACATTTAAAAAAAAAAAAATTGAAATGGGTTTAATGTCTTTTAGTCCACGTCTCAGATTTGAGGACATTTCGGAAAAAATTGACAGAACCTTTTTTTCTGACATATATACATGCTTTTTATTTTAATAAATGTAAACCGATCGCCTGAATGCACTGTAAGTCGCTTTGGATAAAAGCGTCTGCTAAATGCATAAATTAAATTTTACATTTAGATACATTTAGTCTAAATACTGTTAGAATAGACCTAGGCTGTATATGGGAATCAGAAAAGTACTAGCAAACAACAGCATTTATCTAAATATTCCTACTATTATAAGATCAAGCATGTTAACAAACTACCTTAGTATTATTCATGTACTGTTATTAATATTTTTAATTAGCTGCTTTTATTTTTTTAGTTTGTCATTTTAGTACTTCAAATTAAGCTTATTTTGTGTCAGTTCATTGACATTTTTTATTTCAGCCTTATTTCAATGAGCAAAAATAACTACACTGTTAACAGCATACATTTCTTGCAGCATTACATTTGTTTGCGTTGTATTTGATATGTTTTTATCTCTGTAGAATCGTACAACTGTGAAGAAGCTTGCTGTGTCGCCCCACTGGACCAATTATGGACTTAGGATATTTGGATACATACATCCTTATACTGATGGTCTGTCTTACTCTCTCTCTCCCTCTCTCACACACACACACACACACACACACACACGTTCAGACTGTGTGCCATTGTCCCGCTGTTAACCCTCCTCCTCGTTTGGCAGGTGACTTCCTGTTTGCAGTGGCGTCTGATGATAACAGTGAGTTTTGGCTCAGTGATGATGAGAATCCAGACAATCTGAAGCTCCGCGCATATGTTGGAAAGGTTTGTGAGACGGAGTGTCAACTTTACAATTACTTTCATGCAGATGCGTGAAATGCATACACTTAATTTTGTGATTCCTCGATTTTTAGACAGGCAGAGAATGGACCGCCCCAGGGGAATATGGGAAATACGCCAGTCAGATATCAGATCTCATTCCGTAAGTGAATGCTCTGTTTGTGTTTCATAATCTGATATTATTAGTATGAGAAAGTTACAAAACCACTTTAGTTGGGACTCATTTTTATTAAAATTATTACAATGCTAATGTAGTACAATATATTATTAAAGTATATCATACTGGATGTGTTTAGAATGGAAGCATAGATGTACATCAGTTTTAGTAATTGTTCTATGCATTTGTCTTTTCTTATTGCTTTAGAAAATTAAATCACTTGATTTAAAGGGATAGTTCAGAAAAAAAGGAAAGTTCTGTCATCATTTACTCACCCATAAGTTGTGTTAGTTTCTTTCTCCTGTTGAACACAATTAAGATATTTTTAAGAATTTGTGTAACAATTGAGTATAGTATGAAAAAATATACCATGAAAGTCAGTGGCTACCACAAATTCTTCAAAAAAAATATTTTTTCATTTTTGTATGAACTATCCCATTAACTGGGAAAACATTACATGACAGTTTTATTTTATTTTAATTATTCCTTATTTATTTATCAATCAAATGTCATTATTTTAGTATAATATTTTATAGTATTTAATATCATATATAAAATAAAAAAATAAATATAGAATAGTTAATGTATATCTGTATTTCATATTTCCTTATTGTTTTAGTTAAAATTATTATTTTTTTATTCTGATGTGTCTTGTGTTTGTGATAAAGCATATCAAGACAGCAACTTTTAAATAAAAACAAATTTTGAATAAAAAAATATATTTAAATTAATTAATTTATAAATAGTATATAGTCAATTTCATGTTATCTTTCGATGTAAAACTTTTGAGTTGCAATAGATGCTTTATTTAAAAAAAGTTTCAAAGATCTGATGGTGTTCATGTCAAAGTGATAAAATTTCACTTTGTGTGTTTGTGTTTTACAGTCTGCAAAAGAACAATAAATATTTCTTTGAGCTTATCCACAAACAAAACGATAAAGGAACGGACCATGTGGAGGTTGCGGTGAGTGTGTTTACTGAAGGGGTTTGTTGGACACTGTTATGACACTTGTCTGTCTTTACTTACAGTGGCAAGTCAAACAGATCTGGAATGGATTTTCAATCATTGATTCCAAGTTCATCTCCCTCTACACCAGTGAGTGAGTGTGTGTGTGTGTTATTTTGGGATGTGGTTGCAGAAATGTCAGGGTAGTGTTAGAAAGCCTGGAATAGCTGCTCCTGTCCGCACACCCGCCCTGAAAGAGAACTAATGACAGGGTAGTCGCCACTGTACAAATTGTGTGTGTGTTGTCATCTTATTGCTTCAGCTGAAGTGTCAATACAGGCCTTTGCCTTCATTTGTGTGTTAGTTTATTTATGTATTTCTAGTGAGAATCTGGGTTTTTCTGACTTTAGCTTGCTATATAATATGTGTTTGCATTAGTTAGTTAACTAAAACTAAAATTCGTTTTTTTAATTATTATATATATATATATGAAAGCTAAATAAAGTATATTTTTAAAATTATATAAATGACAAAACCGCATTATTAAATTAATACTAAATTTAAAATGAAAACTGAAGAATTTGAATGTTTGAAAAGTTAATTTTTCATATAATATTTGACATAAAAAAAAATGTGTTCTCAGAAATGTTACATTTTTATCAAGTCTAAACTTTGAACAGTCTACATACTAATTAGTATGGTATGGTGTGCTTTCCAAACATCTGTGTGTGTGTGCACAGATGAGTCCTCTTTGAAGGCAGCAGATGTCAATCACATTCCTCAGACCATTGGCAGTCATGTGACTCCGCTCCAGAGGTCATCTCAGACTCCGCCCCACGGAGCAGACATGCTGAGAGCAGACCCACGTGACTCGTTTCATCAGGGTGAGAAATTCAGACACAAACTCTTATTTATTCAAAACCCTTTTCTTAATCTAAAGAAACATAATATGTCAACAATGCAGATATTCTCAGCTATTAGACACTGAACTTAACTCGTTCCAAACCCACATGCAGATGTTTTTCAGTGGAAGTAAAAGTAAAGAATATTTACACAACTCTTTTAATACATTGATGGTTCATGGTGACCATATCTAACAGTCCAACATGGACAGTGTCTACATAATATAACTGTACACAGAATATATGTATACAGGTTTGAAAAATGAGAGTGAGGAAATATAGATTTTTGAATTAAGTGGCTCTGGCAGATGATGAGAGTTCTATTGTAATAAATACTAAATCATCTGCACTTCTTGTTATTATTTCCCTGACTTATTATTTTTGGGGTCTGGCTAGTTTTGTGATGTATTGACTTTCAGACAAAATCTACAACAAATCTTAAAGTTGCATGTGCAAGTGTACAAGCACTTCTTAAAACATTGTAATGTATGCAAACAGAACATGAATATAGTGCCACCGTGTGGCATAGTGACTCAAGGGCCTTGTTATCCAACACAATATCCTATGGTCACCCCCTACTCCATGTTCTGTATAATATTTGTGTTATTTCTGCTGCAATCATGACATTCAAACTTCTTTTTATTAACAGAAACTAGGAATCTTACTAATAATTACACTACTTTAAATTAACCACTATCCATTTTGTGATTTCACAAATTTTAAGAACTGTATTCATGTGTTCTTCAATAAAAACAATAATACTAATATAAGTAATAATGCAAGTCATTTAAAAACAAAGAACCACTGCATAAGATGCTTCAGTTTGTAGAATGAATACAGTTTAGTATTAATGTATTTAGCTGTGCATGTTGTTGTTATTGTCATATAATAATAATAATAATAGCAATGAAGTGTAATGTTTTTTGTCTTTGTATGTATTTGTACATGTAGTTCCATTATTGGACAGGGCGCGTTTGCAGGGAGTTTTACCTGACTGTATCTATAACCCCAGCTACAGCATAAAGGGATATCGTTTAATGCGCTACCAGGGCCTGCAGTTTGTAAGTGCTCACACACTGAGATAATATTTTTTTTTTATTGCATCCCTTTATAAAGCGGAGTGTGTTGTTGTGCCAATGCTTGCATGATCTGGATCACTCTAATCTGATGCAGGTGCACCTGACGTACGTGTATCCTAATGACTACACACGGCTCACACACATGGAGAACGATAACAAATGTTTCTACCGTGTGGATCCGGATTATCTGGAAAGGTAGACAAATACAGGACACTACCGTTCATGTGGCTGGGGCTGGTACTTTTTTCAAAAGTCTCTTATGCTAACCAAGGCTGCATTTATTTGATTAAAAATATATTAAAAACAATGGTATTGTGAAATATTAATACAATTAAAATTTTCTATTTGAATGTGTTTTGAAATCTCATTTATTCCTGTGACGCAAAGCTGAATGTCCAGCAGCCATTTCTCTAGTCTTTAGTCACAGGATCTTTCAGGAATGTTTATAATATGCTGCTTTATTTGAACATAATTTGAAATAGAAATATCCTATTTGATCAATTTAATGCATTCTTGCTGAATCAAAGTATTAAAAAAACATTTTGACCATATCTTTTTTTTTTGTTGATTTTTTTAAAGTTCTCTTTAGGCTTGTTCCGACTGTCAGTCCAAATCCGATTTTATTGTGCATATCCGAATGGAATCTGATCATATTTAGTCTGAACGACAAAAAAATCACCTGAAATCTGATGTTTAGAAATCTGTTTCAAGCTACATGTATATGTTGTTTGGTTTGAAATCCTATTCAAACAGCATTTCTGGAAATCCATTTCAGTCTGAACGCTCAGATCAGATTTACCATAGATTTTTTGCCTTCTTACTTACAGCACATAAAATGTAAACGGGTCAGATGTTGTTTGTCAAAAAACATGCATAATGTCTTTGCAGAAACAAGACAGAAAGTCTATGCACCTATTTGGGTTTTCTGCCTCATTAGATGCAATGTAATCCAGCACGACTGCAACATGTTGTCACGATGTAACACAACATCCGTATTGCAATCTGTATTGCTATTATTGTTGTTTTTGGCAAATGCAAACCAACGCAACGTCATTGCCATAGAAACCAATACAGATCTAATCTGAACAGAGATAAACAGTGTGGACGGTCAAACATTTAGATCAGATTCCAATTGGATATGCACAAAAATCGAATTTGGATCGACAGTCTGAACAAGACCTTTGGTGCACTTTGTGCATTATGATATCAGATCAAATCATCTCTTTTTTTTTTAGATACGGCTTCTCAAACTACATAAAACTGGATTTGCCTGAAAATGAGGAGTTAGTCATCAAATATAAAGGTACAGCAAATAATGAATGCTTTTGTGTTGTCTTTAAATTTAAAGACAACATTCACATTACATTTAACTTCCTTAATGCAACAGAAATATTTTGTTGTAAATAATGAGCAGGGCTTAATTTTGTGAACTTTTTCAATCAAATATTATTATCTTATTAATAATTTATAATGTTAAATATTATGAAAGTGTATTAACACGAATTGTGTGCTGTAAGATCAGGTGAATTTATTAAAATATGGTCAATTTTGTTGATTGCATTAAAACATGCATCAACTTGATGGTTCAGAACTTGAAATTCTCTGAAAGCAAGTGCTTGTTCAGTCCACATTTATTGTCTTTGTCTTTCTGTAGGAGACGGCATGCTAGGAAGAGCCATGAATCTGGCCAGTAATGAAGATGAGGGCTTTCAGAATGCTGGAAAGTTTGAGGAGAGGAAGCAAATTAAAGCTATGGAGAGGAACAATGTTTTCCAGGATTATGGAGACGAGTTTGATGATTATACAATGAAGAGACGCCGCAATCTGTTTTCTGTCCAGAAACATGGCAAAATCAGAAAAAAGAGGGAAGGCAGTGACCTAAACAACAGATTTCAACAGATAGACCAAGACAGCCAACCTAAGGAAATCCCAAAACCACCTGGACAACCACAGAACCACCCAGAGGAACCACAACAGCAACCAAGAAAGAAGAAGAAAAGGAGACCTCCTGAACAAAACCAACAGGACCAACACTACCTCCAAAACCCACCTTCAGAGGTAAAGAACTATGACCAGGGAAAAGAAAAAGACTCACAGCGTTTTCAGAATAACGTCATGGAGAAGATACCTGACCAGCAGAATCCAGGACCAGCTCAGAGAAAACGTTTGAGGTCAAAGGTGAAACAACAAGTGGACCATTCGCTCAATCCGGATGATAAAATTGAGCTCCATCTGCATAAAGCCAAATACAGCAATAGTAGTGATGGAAATCCAAATCTTGTGGCAGTCAGAGACAGAAATATTCCCATGGAGGACATACGAGATGCAAACCAGATGAAGCAAAGATCAGTGACCAACAAAGCCATTTTTGATGAGGTCCAGAAGAAACGTCATGATCTTGTGAATCGGATGGATAATCGGAAAGTCTATCTTGGTGATCACGAGGAAAGGGCACCAAAGAACACATTAGATGAGGTTAAAGATGAACGGCCTTCCTTGCATGGGGATGAAGACAAAGTGTTACCGATTAAGAGGCTCAAACACCCAAAACATAAAGCAGATGAAGCCGTGCATGTTTTGAAGGACAACCCTGAAAATGCTGTAGAAGATGACGACAAAATTATCATCAAGCACGAAAATGTAGCTCATGATGAGACCAATGAACATAAGGCATCGGTCATCGCAGCTCCATCTAACAAAGAATATAACCGTCACTGGGGTCATGTGAATGATGATAATCCCATACATCTAGAAGAGGACGGAGACGGAGGAGATGAAGACGATGCTTGGGTGAATCAGGGTTTCTCAGAGGACGAAGACTATGACCTCACAAACAGGGCTGTGTATGACGTGGAAGTCAAGTGGTGTCAGACGTTCCAGGCTAAACCCCTAGATCTGCACGCCTTGCGCTCCGACTGGATCGATCTGAAGTGTAATGTGTCTGGAAGCCTGCTGCTTGAGGAATCAGAAGCATTGCCTGTAGTGGAAGCTTTCATGAAGAAACTAAACAAGAAGTATCCAAGGTAGGCCGACTGTTACAATTATAATGAATCTAAAATGCAATCAGTTCTGCAGTATGCAAAACGAGACTCTGAGTTTTATTTGGAATGCAGTTCTAGCATACTGTGTTATAAACAGCTTATACAGATTACTGCATGTGATTTTATTAAAAAAATGTATGTGAAACCTGCATCAAAAGAGGAACTTTTTTATATGGGTTACTTTGTTCAAAAAGGAAAGAAAAGAATAAATTAATACTTTTATTCAGTAAAGATACATTAAACTGATCAAAGTGACAGTCATCTTTTTTTTTTACTTTATATTCCTAAAAGAGTTCTGAAAAATAAACATATTATGGTTTCCACAAAATTATTAAGCAGCATAATTGTTCTCATTATGGATTATAATCAGAAATGTTCCTTGAGCAGCAAATCAGCATATTAGAATGATTTCTAAAGATCATGTGACACTGGAGGAACGATGCTGAAAATTCAGCTTTACATCTCAGGAATAAATGACATTTCAAAATTTATTACAGTAGATGATGGGTATTTAAAATTTTAATAATATTTCATAATATTACTATATTTCTGTATCAAATAAATTCAGCGGTGGTGAGCATAAGAGACTTCTTTCAAAAACATAAAGAAACTTAGCGACCCAAAATTGTGAATTATGTATGCAATATTTTATTTTTTATATTATTTTATTTTTATATCATTTTAAATTGTATGCGTCATGTGTCTGATCATTTGGCAAAAGTATTAGTTAATAGTATTTTCAGTTCATTCACCATAATAATGGAAATTAGAAGTGCATTGTATTTTAGATTAGAGTATGTCACACAATATGCTCTGGTCCTGTGGTTTTGCATAAATACGGAAAATCTGTGCACAGTAAATATGGTATTTATAGTATAGTAATATGCCATTCTGAACATTTTAATTAATCTCTGACACTAATTGGTGTGTGTGTGTGTAGGCAGTTCTCTCTAGAGCGTATTGTGAACATTGAGAAGAAGCCTGATTACAGTCGTGGCAGTAGATATCTTCTGGAACTGGAATTGTTGGAGGCTTCGGGACGCCACCTGCGCCTGGTTCAGTACATCTATGTCAAAAGAACTGAAATCTGGGGTTCTCACAAAAAACAAAAGGCTCCGGGGGAAGAACCAATGCTTTGCAATCCATATAGCTTCTACTGGAACCCAGCTGCTACTGTCCACTTCATCATCCCAGGTAACTGAACTGAAGCTTTATTCAAGACGCTTTCTGACTAACCCCTGACTAACTATTTTGTGTCTGTGTTTGTATGTCTGCAGTGAAGAACCAGGCCCGTTGGGTGCAGCAGTTTATTTCAGACATGGAGGAGATATACCGCACCACGGGAGATCAGAACTTCAATGTCATCATTACTGACTATGAAAGCACTGATATGAACATAGAACAAGCACTACAAAACTCGTATTTACCAAGGTACATTTAGCAGTTTATACATACACGCTTGGTAGAGTTAGATTTCATGGTCATATGGCACATTATTTCATCTCATGCTTCTATAGCTATCATATTTATTTCTTGCTTTCTATTGTGTGTCCTCCGTTTCAGGTATCAATACCTCCGGTTAAGTGGAAACTTTGAGAGATCAGCAGGACTGCAGGCAGGAATAGACCTCATTACTGTAAGTTTAAGACGCAGACGCATGACGTGAATTTCTAAAACTTGTTCGAAACATGCCATGATCTTCAGTGAAAATGAAGGCAGGACTAATGCGAGGTGATGCCACTTAATTGCAGCTTATAAATATCCGTCTCTTTCTCAGGATGATCACAGTATTGTGTTTCTATGTGACCTGCACATCCATTTTCCACCTGGCTTCATCGACACTGTGAGAAAACACTGTGTGGAGAGGCACATGGCCTTTGCTCCGATAGTCATGAGACTGAACTGTGGCGCTACACCTTTGGAACCTGATGGTACAGTCCAACAAACACGAGATAAACTGATAACAACACTGTCATATACAACACAGAATCAGATTACTGTATATATCAACACTTTCACTGTTATTCAAAAGATTGGGGTTGTTTTTGAATGAAATCGGAATTTCCAGCATCAGCATGGTCTAGATTTAAGGCCCTTAAATCTTAAATCTTAAGCAGAGCTCTACAAGAAACATTTCTTCTTATTCAAGTGTTGAAAACAGTTGTGCTGTAAATGTGCAGGTTACTGGGAGGTCAATGGCTTTGGACTTCTGGGCATTTATAAGTCAGACCTAGACTCCATCGGGGGCATGAACACTAAAGAATTCACGGACCGCTGGGGAGGAGAGGACTGGGAACTACTGGACCGGTCAGTCATGAGACAACACACTAATATCACACTTAAACCTGCAGTTGGTAAATGTTGACGCTCTAGCGGTTAATAAACAGAACTGCTTGCGTCTTGCGGAAGAACATCATAGCCGGAACTACTTCTCTCTGTTTATGTCTATGAAGAATCACAAAGGTACTGGGTTACTCCGCCGCGGTACCCCCGAAGCAATCTAAAATAGTCCGAATATAAACACTTATTATAGGTGCACCCTAGTGATTCAGGACAGGCTAAAAACACGGTTTGGAAAATGGATTCATGGTGTACTCGCTTATTATATACATTTTCTACATTTTGAACACAAACAAAGTTACGGACCGCAGCTCTGATTGGTTGATTCTTAAAGGGAGCGATGGATTTCTGCAAATGGCAATAGGACCAGAGGAGCCAGAGGAGCTTGATTTTTTCACAGATTATCTGTCTCATATTCTACTGTCAGGACATAATGACAGGTTTAACAAATATGTAAAAAATATATTTTTACAAAAGTTACCTACTGCAGCTTTAATACAAGTTAATCTTTAAAAAATTGTTTTTTTTATTAACACAATTACATCTTATTACTAGCTTGATCTCAAAGTCAGTATCATTTTGCATTATGACGTGATTCCTAAACTCACTGGCAGTATTTAAAGTGATCGATTTTTAGTTAAATCACCACCAAGGTTCAAATTACCATCATTTATAGAATGAAATGTGCTAAAGATATACATTAACTTGCCTTGTCTAGAATATCAATATTGTCTATTGCCTGTAACGTGAAAATAATTCAGCTTTTTGTGTCTGCCAGAATTGTAATCTCTATAATCAGTAATGCTTTCTGTTTTGTGTGGTCTCAAGGATCCTTCAGGGTGGGCTGGAGGTGGAGCGACTCTACCTGAGGAACTTCTTCCATTACTTTCACTCAAAGCGTGGCATGTGGAACCGCCAGATGCTGCACAATACGTAACCGTGGCTGCTGAGCAACGGTTACTGTGGCACTTTAAACTTCAAGACATTCTGGATGTGAATTTGAGGTGATCATTTAGTGGGAACACACAGAGACTCGGGACAAGGACGCCTGTGATGTTTGGGTTGTTGCGTCCAAACCTCAAAGCTAGCTATGCAATCAAGAAAGACAAACTTTAGCAGAACTGATGCAACTTATTGATGGCTTCAGCATCACTTTGTTGTTGTCGTCACTTCAGGTCAACAATATGCCTTGAGTCACTACTGTCTGAGTATCCTGTTCTGACGGATTCAATGAGATGTGTATATACTGAGAAAAAGTGTATTTATTCAGGTAGGTACAGTAGGTGTCTTGGGTGAGGGTTTGACTTTGCAGACTTTCCTCTTAGGAACTGAAAGAATCAGTGGCCAAAACCAAAGAGATGTGCAATATTCACAGAGCGTGTTTGTCTAAGAAAATGAATTCATTCAGGTTACAAATGCTGTTGTTTTCAAGTCAATCTCACAAAGCCTGTCAAAAACACATCTGTCATTTATCACCCTCAAAATACTAAAGAAATTAAGAATTTTTTTTATTATTATTTATTTTTTTGCTTTTTTTTATTTATAAAAAATGCAATGAATTGAAGATGTGATAGTTAGTAATGTTACTTAAAATCAAGTTGTTTTTTATTTATTTTTCTAAATTTTAGTTGCCAGCTAAATAAAAATGACCTTTAAGTCAATCATGCACGACACTAACAACCTTAAAATAAAATGTTTCTTCAGTGTGTTTTATTTGTTCTATGATCACTATCAGCATCACCTGTTGATGAGCATTAAGTGAATCTATGAATTAGTTCACTGTCTGACTGCAGCATAGAATAATGTACTTCCTTTGGTCGTGTTAGCTTCATCATTCTTCTGTTCTCAGGCTGATCCGTCTGTTGTGCCAGACTCCAGAAATAGCAGCTTGTAAATGTGCATCATTGCTGTAATAAATAACTGGACCAGACCTCGAAGAACATTTCTCAGTACTGCAGTAGGATTCCCAGTACTGCAAATGTCAATGATTTGTTTATAGTGGAAGCAGGTACATTTCTTCTGAACAAAATATAATGCTTTTCATGCTTGAACTGCTTCGAAGCTGCGTTAAAAGGATCGTTCACCCACCAATGATTTTCTCACCCTCAAGCCATCCTAGGTCTATAATACTAGAATACAATACAAACTAGAATACAAACTATACATGCTCTTTTTCCCAGACACATCCTGGTCAGATTTTTTATATTGCCTAAAACATCCAGGTTTTGGCTTTGGTTTTCATTCTTGCTGAGGGTAATGATGGAAAAATAGTTTGACCATAAAGACCAGTATGGTCACCCTAGGTATTTATGACTTTCTAAATGCATAAAGGCCTTCTGAAGTGAATCGATGCATCTTTGTAAAAAAAAAATAATAATAATAATCCATATTTAAACTTTATAAACTGTAATCTCAGAAGGCCTTTATTATGTATACTTTAAGTAAGACACTCCATTTAGCATATGTGACCCTGCCCCACAAAACCAGTCTTAAGTGTCAATATTTTTTTGAATAAATAAGCGTTCCATTGATGTATGGTTTATAAGGATCAGACAATATTTGACAGAGATATAACTATTTGAAAATCTGGAATCTGAGGGTGCAAAAAAAAATCTTAATACTGAGAAAATCACCTTTAAAGTTGTCCAAATGAAGTTCTTAGCAATGCATATTATTACTAATCAAAAATTAAGTTTGGATATACAGTATTTATGGTAGGAAATTTACAAAATATCTTCATGGAACATGATCTTTACTTAATATCCTAATGATTTTTGGTATAAAAAAAAGATCATTTTGATCCATACAATGATTTTTAGGCTATTGCTGAAAATACACCCTGTCCAGGGTCACATATAGTGTTTTGAAACTATATTGAGAATAAATCCACCAAAATGTAACGTGCATCTAAATACCACATCTAATTCCAGAGCATCTACGAGGTTAAACGAGGACTCTCCATCTGTTGGTATGAGCTTGTGAAGGTTTAAAATAAGAACAGGAGGCTCTGGCTTCCATCTGAACATGTTTAAATTCTACAAATGCCTTTTAATTTTATACGTAGGTGGGGCTAGATTTAGTGAAGGCTTGCATTTATTTGGAGTTGTGTATACGTGCATCCTCAGGTCTACAGTCAGCTGAGCTCACCACATTGTCAGTGCAAAGTACAAAGATAGACACTCATTATCTCACTCAATTGTTTAAACTTTAACATATTTAAAGGAGCTGACTCTATTAACAGTGTTGTTTGGATGTTCAGAATGGAATATTAGCATATTTATAACTGCATGGTACTGAATAGATACAGTCTACATTTAAAAAATATTATGTAAAAAAAACATCCGTTAACAAATACTTTTATTAATAAATAGTGCATTAAATTGATCAAAAGTGACCATAAAGACTTTTATAATATTTCAAAACTTTTTAAACTTTCTATTCATAGAAGAATCTTGAAAAAAAAAGTGTCACTGTTTTCATAAAAAATATTAAGCAGCAGAACTGTTTGATAATAAATGTTTTTTGAGCAGCAAATCAGCATATTAGAATAATTTCTGAAGGATCATGTGACTAACAACACTGTAAAAAATTATTTAGCAGTTTAGTTGTTTCAATGAATTTTTTTATGTTGACACAACTTGCAGTTACTGAATTTGTTCATTCAACTAAAAATTTTAAGTTTTCAGTGTCTCAACTAGTTTGAAAGTTGACTGAACTAGGTCATTTGTCCTCATAACTTAAAAAAATTTGTTGACTCAATTCAATAGCAATATCACGTTCACAACATCACTTATCGCGAGATCTCGTCATTCTCCTGAATGCTGTTGAAGAGAGAAGAAGGTCGTCAGCCATTCTAGTCAGTTTCTCCTCAAAGTTTGGACATTTGACTAGAATACAACTTTGGTAAGTAAAATATTCGTATTTATTGGCTTAATGTGTAAAATTACATTTGTTGTCTCAGAAGAGTAAGTATTGTTTTAAGAGTCGTATATTCTGTATGTAAGTTACTGTATGTAAATGTTCGTTTCGCGGCACTCTGAAGCCTCAAAATACAGGCGGTTCCACAGTATTCTCCTTATAAATATTAAAATAGATATTCTCCCATGCGGGACAGCGGAGCTGAACTTATGTGGAGCACGATAAAAATACAGTTTGTATGTATTATTTGAGCCTAGGGCTGCGTTAGAGGCCGTGCAAACAGAGCGCGAGAGCTCAACAGATCACTGTATGGATTAAGAACGGAGGGAATAAAAAAAAGAACTGCTCTAAACCTGACAGCGTAAGACATTCGTCAGAATATACATCGATGAACATTAGGAGAAAAAAGAAGATTCCTACTCGAACTGTGTCTTTTCTGCATGTTATAAGGTAAACAAATGAGCACCATAGATGAGCACCTACCTCAGAGTTCTTCTGGAGCGCGTATCTTAACGTTACATTTGATATCGCTGACATAAGCCTAGTTCTGATGATTTTTTTACAGTCTACGGTTCAGATGAAGTTCTGAAGGTAGCGTTACAAACTCTTTCAGTTTTCTGAAGTAACGTTAGTCATTCAAGTGCCTCACTAGAACCTAGAACCCAGTGTAATGCTGCTTGAATATCTGTTTTTATATAGTCTATGGTGAATATACGGTCATAAGTAAATTGCGTACGTTTAAATCTATATATTTTAGAATAAAAGTAATAATATCATAATTCTTGTATAAATAGAGATACAATAACGATCGACACAAATGTGTTAAATTTCCTTTTATTGTGTTATAATTATGTGTTGTGTCATTTAAAAGCATTGTCTGGATGGTATAGTTTGTCTTTGGCATTTAATATAAACTTGTCAATACATTTGTCTTTCTCTGTAAAGATTTATTTATATGTATGTTTATTATTTTACAGTGTTTTAACATGTTTTTGTATTTTTCATGTTTATGATATTTTTGAATGACTGAAGATTCAGCGCAGAATTCAATAATCCTGTGGATGGACCGCAGCGAGTCCTTTTGCAGTTATCCATCAAAAAGATATGCAGACATAATGGAAATGGCATTTACATTGTAGAGCTTGGACGAAGTTGTAAGTAAATTTATTTATTTATAAATGCACATTTATTGGAGTCTATGTGCTTTACAATTGTAAGGCCCTGTTTAATGCATCCCTTTGTTTTTATTAAAGCACACAGGCTCTGCGCAGGAATTCATCAAGGACATGACTGCTGGGATTACGCTTCTGGATGACCAATCTGAGCACCATCAGTCTGCAGTCATGTGGTCCAGGTAATAGAAGAAGAAGAAATCTGGGTGATCTGGGGTTGTAACTCGTTGTTAGACGATCTGTGTACTGTGTTAGACGATCTGGGACTGGGACTAACAGAAATAAACTAATTCAGGTTTAAAACAACTTGAGGTTTAGTAAATGACAATTTTCTTTCTTTTTCTTTTTTGGGTGAACCCTTTACGAAAATGTAGATATTTGCATTGGAAAACAGCTTCAAAATTTAGAGAACATAATTTGACATTATTTTCCCCAGTTTTATTCCGTGAATTTTCTATAATTGGTATTTAAAATGTCTTTATAAAGTGTTGAATTTATCTTCATAAAACCACCAGAAACCCTGTTTATGGACATAGCCATTCTTTATTATTTTGCTGAATACTGTTTTAAGTCCTGAAAAATGTTCAGTTCTAGCATATTGGCCATTAGCAACTTTGCTTAAAGGATTGTTTCACCAAAAAAATTTAATTAGGCCATGTTTTACTCATTCTCAAGGCACCCTATGTGATTTTCTTCTTTCAGAGGAATCTGATCTGAGTTGAATTTAAAACTGTCCTGGCTCTTCCAAGTTATTTAATGGCAGCAGACAGGTGTGTTTTTTTTCTCAGCAGTCCAAAAATAGTCAAATAAAATGCACCCATCCATCAATAAAACGTGTCTCACATGGCTCTGGGGGTGAATAAAGGCTTCCTGTCGCAAATCGATGCACTTTTTGTAAGAAAAATATCCATATTTAAAAAGTTGTAAACACTTTTTTTCTCTTCCACTGACTATCATACGTGCAAGCCTAATTTTGTGATTCTACTTTGTGATTGGCGTATTGTCGTCTCCTCCGCTCTTCTGTGTTCGTCACTAATCACCGGTGCATGCATGACCCCTATGTCCTATTTTCATCCACCCGGAATGGCTCTCACGAAAGTGAGAGAAAAGTTTTTAAATATGTTTTGAATAACATTTTAAATATGTATTTTTTTTTATTACAAAAACACATGGATTCGCTACAGGAGGACATTATTCACCTCTCAGAGCCATGTGAGGTACTTTTTATTATGAATTGATGCACATTATTTGACTACTTTTGGACTGTTGAAAAAAACACCCACCTATTGCCATAAATATTTTTTTATATAATCCGACTGGATTTGTCTGAAAGAAGAAGTCATACACACCTACGATGCCATGAGGGTGAATAAAACATACATGGGTTAACCAACCCTTTAGGGCCATTTCATAGTCAACTCATCTGTAGGCATACGTGTCCCCGAGGCTACGCATCGTTATGCTTCGGCCGCCATTATGCGTCGGTGCGTAGCCAAATGTGTGGTCCTAGTTTTTGATACGCGACGTGCCGATTCACGCAATACTATGCGTTGTCGGTGGGGGCGACATTGCTTATACATATTCATCCACATTTATACCATAGTTCATCAGCAACAGAATACACTCCTCTTCAGTTGCCATTGTAATCTGAATATCACGCGACCCGACTCTACTAATATCACCCGACTCTACTACCCCCTGTTGCGTGAGCCGTGTATTGCATACACGCATCAACCGTGACGCTTGTGTTCACTGTTTAGACTATGAAAAGGAGTGCGTCGCTCGCCGTTTCTTGCTCGCGTTTCCCGCGTTGACTATGAAACGGCCCTTAGGAGTCATGCTTTACTCTGAACATGCAGTGCAACAGACTATTATTTAAAAGGAATACCTATTTACACCAATATATTTTCTGATCATTGTATAAATGGTGTGACAGATTAGACACTTAGAATCAGATTAAGAAAAAAAACCTGAGTTGTATTGGTTTGTCACATTTTATGTCATTCAAAAATCATGTAGAATACCAGTGAAGAAAATAATTTCCCCCCATTTTTAGAATAGTTGGTTCTGGGGGTGTATTTTACACTTATCTTCCCATGGGATTTTAAACTCTTTGTGTTCAGCAGAACAAAAAATTTAGTACAGGCTTTTAACAGTTTAATACAGGAAGTTATTTTGAATGTTTCTAAACGAAACCGTTGAGGAGCACCATTTAATTTTGACTTTCATTTTTGGTTAAATTTTTCAAAATATCTTCCACTTGAAGGTGAATTACACTTTGCATTAATTGGTAGCTGTGCTTTTAACAAAACACACAACTTTAATAGTGTATGTACATATGTGTGTTCGTTTATAAATTTATTAAGTAATGTAATATTTTTTTTCTTTTCCCAGCCATCCAGTGACATTAAGGATGTTGAGAAAGAAATTGAAGAGGGCATTCTGATTGTAACTGAAGAACAGCAATGTGATGTGCTTCCCAAGGAATAACCAACATTGGTCTCATTTGGACATCCTGTCATCACTGACATCTCCCATGTCCCCAAGGCATTTAGACTCCTAATGGGTCTGTATGCAGTGAACATCCACCACCTCCAGTGCATTAAATACACCATTGAGGCTCTGCAAAAACTTGTGAAGACCAGCTGCTCCCACCATGTGCTCGCTACCGCGGCAGGAACTGTAGGTGTGGGGGAGTGAATGTCCAGCGCTCTCTCCACCCTCAACACCACAAATAAGGTGTCCTTGAGCAAGGCACAACTTCTCCCCGGGCGCTGCAGCATAAATGGCTGCCCACTGCTCTGGGTGTGTTTTCACGGTGTGTGTTCACTGCTGTGTGTGTGCACTTTGGATGGGTTAAATGAAGAGCACAAATGTATGTCATGTCACTTTCACTTTTCAGTGTTCATGATGTGTCCATCGGCTCCACAGCACTCTTTCTTAAAAAGTAGTGTTTTTTTTTTTTGTTTTTTTTTATAAGGAAAGGTTCTTTTGTGCCTTTCACTATATAGAATGTACATTAAAGTTTACATGTCATAACTTGGAATATGCATGTTCTCATGTAAACAAATGTTGTTTCACCTCTCATTTTCTTAAACAGTATGTACACATTTTCAATATGTAGCATTATGATGGGGGACGAGTTTGGAAACTTTCAAGATCCTTCTGATGTTAACACCTCTGTCTGGTCATGTTGTGCTATGAAATTTTGAATCTGACTTTAGATCTTTGTGCTTCCATGTGCATTCATTCCATTTATATCTTATTATACAGAAGTACAGTACACTCATTTTTTGTAACTAATTGTGATATTATATTACATATATCTTGGTTTCTCATTTTGACCATGACTTGCATTATGGTGGGGGGAGTGCATGTGAACTTGTGCAGGGTTAATATGCAGAGTTCAACCTTCTGATTTTCATATTGCATTATGAAATTAAAAACAATCCCTGTGGTTTTGATTTGATGAATTGAAATGCAACATGGTTTCTCAATCCCATGCCAATGTTATTTATTATACATCACATTTTCAAGTGTCGGTTCAGATCTTTAGACATGTGTTTGTATTTTGCATTTTTTGTTTTGTTTATCAATTATCAGTTGATGTGTTGACAGCAAATTGCTTGTTCAATTTAAATGTGAATGAAAGTGTTGTCTCTATCATTAAATAAATAACATTAAAAAAAAAGTGTTTTGTCATCTTTATTTAAACATTTAAGGCAGTGGAGTAACATTTGTTTATGATTATTGATCGAAGTAAAAAAAAATCCCTGTTGACACAACATGATTTAGTTGACTGGACTAGAAAATAATAGTCAAGTCAACTTAAAGAAATTTGTTACCTGGACTAACTCCACTCTAGTTTGAAGTTGTTTCAACAAGATTTTTTTTGTCAAGATAACAAAAAATTTTTAGGCAGCGGGGTAACAAAATATTTTTAGTTGACTCAACAAATTCTTTTTTACAGTGAATGAGGTAACGATACTGAAAATACAACTGCATCACAGGAATAAAATACATTTTAAAATGTATCAAAAGGTAATTTTTAAATTAAAATCATATTTAATAATAGTATTGTTTTTACTTTATTTTGATCAAATAAATGCAAGCTTGTTGAACATTTGTTGCAAAAAAATAAAATATTACATACCCGAAACTTGTGAACAGTCCAGTAGTCAACTCAAATCTTTTGATATAAAAGAAGAAAAAAAAAAGTTATTTTGCATTTAAATTGTATTTAAAATATCCCTATCTATCTATATATATATATATATATATATATATATATATATATATATATATATATATATATATATATATATATATATATATATGAGTACTATGGAAGGTCATGCACATTCTCTTTCTTTACTACATTACATCCACACCATTGTTCATACAGTGTTCCTGCCAAACCAGGCCGCATTACTCGTCTCTTTTGTCACCCTCAGACAGGTGTTGACCAAAAAAATCCCTTGTCCTTGTGCACAAACACACAGTCAGTCACACAGTGTGAATAATCTGAACGTGACCTCACCACCCTGATATGTAAGAGGAACCCAAACCGTCAATCACATAAGGTTGTGAAGCTCTATCCATCCAGTGTGTATTAAAAATATATCACGACAGTCTGTAGTCATAATAAAGCATGCCATTTTAGCACAATCGAAATTTTATTAACCTTAAGTGGGTAAATAGTATACAACGAAGTAGCATTAAACATTTCCATATTCATATAATTACAAGCTTTCTTTAGAGATTCGTATTCATGCATATTGTTTCTTTTTTACTGGTGACTCAGGCAATTTTCTTCATTTTAATTTCACCTGTCACTAATAGCAAATGCACACACATACACATATAGACAATTATACAGACTCTTTGCTATTACTGTCCTCCGCCAGCAGCATCAAACATCTTCTTCCTGCCCTCCATACCAGACATGGCCTCGACGTTCTTACGCCAGTCGCCCACCTCCGTCGATATAACCTGACAAAACACAGATGCATCGTGCACTTAATGAAAATTAAAAAAAACTGAAAATATATTTTCTTTATTCTCTTGAATTTCTAAAAACAAAGAATGATTTTTAGGCCAATTAATATATTTTTTGAAGCAAGTAGGGATATTTGCCCCATTTCACTATGTGTACTGAGTGAGACTACAATTTTTTTTTTTTTTTTTTTTTTCACATGGTGGAATCAAGCTTCCAGAGTAAAATGAGTTCATGTTTTGGTGAGTATCATACATTAGAGCATGCAGGTGTACCTTCTCTTGTTTAATGTCTTCTTTCTTCACAGATTTGAGGTTGGCTCTGAGGTCCATGGAGCCCTTGTGTTTGGAGCCCAGCAGCGCTCGCATCATCTCATCCGCAGACACACGCACCTTCCTCAGGGCAGGTTTCTTAAACTTCCCTCCTAAATCTTGCACCTTCAGCTTCAGCTCATGGATCTTTCAGACACACACTGTGTCCATTACAGAAACTGTCATCTAATTTTAGTTTAGGTTTAGAAAAGGTATATTTTATTTACTCACATCTTTGTTGTTTTTATTCACTTTAGCCTCAAAGTCGTATCTCTCCTCATCCACGACATCGATTTTGGCATGGAGCTGTCGACATAGTTTCTGGACACAAAATCATTATTATTACTACTACTACTATTTTGCATGATTGTGAATAATATTTAAGTTATCAAATCTAAATAAAATAACACAAATAGAAACATGCAAGTTGGGAGGTGACTGAAAAAAATATAAATTGTTCAATTTGAGTTAGACTAGACTATAGAATATAACTATTTTAAATGTAAATAAATATACGTCTAATAATATACGTATAAATATAATAATATACGTATAAATATAAGTACAAAAAATTGTGATTATTAAAAATGTCCTAAAAATGTAGAAAGAACAATATACATAATGTGATTTCTCTAGCATTTCGGTCAGTGTCTGTTTATGTTGATGAAGTTGTCTTTTACAAACCTGTAACTCCTCCATTGAAAGGCCGGTGATCTGAAGAGGTGGAAGCTTATCACTCAGATATTTCACCTTCTCCTCATCACGATTGACCTTCTCCTGTTCCAACTCATCCATGGCTCTTTGGAGCAAAAGGATCTGAGAAAAAAAAAGTATGTGAATAGACATTTAACAAAAAACAGCAATCAGTATATCTGCTACATGTAGATTTACTTTTTTCAGTTCTCAAAGTATAGAAAACACACACACACACACACACACACCACTATCATACCTTCAAGGAAAGTTTTCGAGATGCAGAAATCTTCGACTTTGGCTAAAAAAAAAAAAGGAAACAAATTTAATCTTAATTTTTATACATTATATTGTGTCTTTCAACGATGTAGAAATCACTGAATATTTCACAATATCATAATCATAGTACTGTTGAATACCTTGGCTTGCACTCGAGGGGGCAATGGAGCAGGAGGCTTTGAGGATACACAAAAATTTAATAAAAATTGGAATAAAAATACAGAGTATAAATCACATTTTCCTTATCATAAAATGATTGCATAATGTTATTAAAGCTTTTATCGCTTTAACTAAATATTACTTTATTTCAGTCACATATACAATAGACTATTTACTTACTTTGCTGCAGATGTTATGTTTATTGGTGGTTGCAAAGAGAAAAGAGAAGAACATAATATTAAAAACAAATGTTTGTTCATGCCATGCTCATGAAAAATAATGCATAAAACACTTACTCGTCCGCCATTGTGAAACCTGTAAAATCAAATAAATGAAAACAAAAATAAAACAAACAATTACGATTAGTTGCAATCACAAGACTAAACTAAATCAGTTTCTTGATCCGCATTGAGAGATTTCTAGGAAAGAGTAGCGGCTGACACAGAGAGATGTGTTACCTGAGGAGTTGCCTGCAGCTTCTGGAAGCACAAACAGGACAGAGACAATCGTTTTTATGTGTGACAGGCAGCAGCTTTGTAATTTTAGCTCACAGACACAGGAATGAGAATGAATGGACAGCTGTCCTCAACATATCAGAGTGCCGTGTGTGTGTGTGTGTGTGTGTGTGTCCAATGCCACAAGGACAAAGTAATTCAAAGCCTAAAACAGTATATGACTCAAAATAAATTTTTATATGCATCTCAAATGTATTATAGCAAACAGAAATGGCACGTCCTATAACGGGAAATTGTGAAAAAGAACAGGTAAGTATGAGGAAAACTCCACCATCAAAAAAAGGACAGGCAGATATGTAAATTACAGGACACTGCGGTTCATTAAGTCTTCACCTCTTTAGAGCAAATGTATTACAGTCAAATAACAAGACATTGCATAAATCAAACGTCTCTGTCCATTAGTCATAGGTCAGAACAATCAGCACCTGCTCACCCTCACATGTTCCTAGACAAACCTCACTTCCAGACTAATTTTAAACACCATTTGCCCACCCACCCAGGACCTAAAATATTATCCCAGTGTTTGAAACACATATTGTTCTTTAAAGGAATAGCTCACCCAAAAATGAAAATATGCAGGCCATCCGAGATTTGGAGAAATGTAGCATTACATCACTTGCACTCTAATGGATCCTCTGAATGGGTGTCCAAACAGCTGATAAAAACATCACAATAGTCCACGAGTAATCCACAGCACTCCAGTCTAGCGATTAACATCCTATGAAGCAAAAAACAAATCCATTATTAAGGCATATTGACTTTCGATCATTGCTTATGGCCAAAAGACGAGTTCATAATAAAATACATTAAAAAATCCATCCTGTTTGTTGTCCTCTCACATCAGAATCCACCAACTGAATTAACACTGAACTGACGTGACACCAATGACACTGAGAGCTGCTTTATGGGTAAAGTTGTATTTGTTTCATAATTGAAGAACTTTGCCACATTAAAACAGTTATTTTCTTGTTTATTTCTCTGAAACTATCTGTATTGTATAACGAGCTAATGTAACTTGACTTGACTAAATCCTTATCTCTTTTTGAGCTACTGTCAGGGCCATTTGGGCTTGTGCACATCTTCGTCCACAATAATGTCAAGAAATCACACAAAACTTTTACTTGCAGGTTATTTGTTTACCAAAAACTAATTTGGGATTCAGTGAGGAAGAACTTTGTGTTGAAGGTGTACTGTATGATCTATTTATTCAGTAACCTTTTCATACGGAGAGCTGTGGCATGTCTGCTTCCCAGGCCATGTATTGCTCTGCCACTCGATCAGCCGGTCCGACTGACAGACTCTCCGGGCGAATGGTTTCCACAGCTTGGGTGTCAGGAATATCTCTCATGCATCCCCAGGCATATTTGATCCAACAATTTCCACCTAAGGCAGCTCAATGAGGCGAAAACCCCTCTGATCCAATTGTTCATTTAAAACTAAGCTGATATTTACGAGATATCAAATTGATCCTTAGAACAGAAGCACATAAACAATACTACTTATCCCACTAACAAACTGCGTGCACACAAATGATGCCACACATGCGTACAAAAATAGGCTTTGATGACAAGTCAGGTGTGGATTTTAGGTAACATGATGCCTGCTTATGTAAGGATTAATGTTAGACACAAACTGGGTCATTTCAGTAATAGGCATATAGGGCACAATCACACCAAGAATAATAACTAAAGATACGTAAAATGATATTAGCATCCATGCCAACAGATGATAAAGTCCTGTTTATTATAAGTCCAATGTATTATTATTTATCAGATGAAAATAAATAACTCTGAAAGTGAATACTTTGGTGATTTTATAAAAAATAGGCTTTATGGGGCCAGTCTGCTTATTTATTTATTGTCTCTCTGTAATAGTACTGTTTTCACATGAACAAGGTGACTGCAGTTATGCGTGTATCTACATTTCTATATGTATGTATTTTTTTTATATATTATTGTACCGTTTTTTTGTAATTTATCATCCAAGATGTAATGTTTTAAAATGTGAGACAAACCAACTACTATTACAAAACATCAGAGGATTATTCAAATCTGTTGCTAATAGAGCTGTTTATTCAATAGGCTATGGTCTAACAATTTTTAAATGTATATATATTTTTCACTTTTTTTTAAAATGTACTGTTTCAAACTTTATCCAATATATCACAATAAGAACATGAGCTACACATATTTGAATGACCTACTTATTAATAGGTTCAAGTATTCGTGCTTTATACTTTAGAAAAGAATGAGGATAGCAGTGAATCACCCAATCCAGTTGCAATGGTTTTATTCTTATTCTGAAGTCACCATAGCCACCCAGATCAGATGTCACTGAAGTCACCTGGATCCAGTCCGTATCAAGTCCAGGTGACCTACATGTCAGCGGAGACCATGTGAACTAGACAAACCCTGGAGACAGATCCCCTGTAAAGACCTTGATGGTCATCGGCACAAAGCCATGAGAACCAGATGAGTCCTCTGGTTAATCTGACTGTCGTTGCAGCCTGGAATGAAACCACACCATGCTGGTTCTGTCTGGCTTGAGAAGAACTGTCCTCCTGAGCCTGTTTCTCCCAAGGTTTTTTTCTTAATTTCTGTCACTGGTGGAGTTTTGGTTCCTTGCCACTGTTGCCTATGGCTTACTTAGTTGGGGACGCTTAATTTCTTGCAACTTTGTTGAGTTGACCGCACAGACACTATTGGAAGAGAAATGAACTGAGCTGGACACGACATCACTTAATCAACAATGAACTGACTAACTGATAAACTGATATGTCCTCCATTATCAGCACACACTTTTCCTTTTTAACACTGTAAACTGCTTTGACACAATTGTTTAAGGGGCTTTATAAATAAAATATATTTTAATTGACCCAGTGGGGTAGCAGTGTGTAACAATAGTGGACTAATAACAGGTCTGGCTGCACCATCCAATGGTTTATTTGGCTCTGAATGCAATGGGATTATTTTACGAATGACTTTTAATCCTCGAAAGATTTATAAAAGATTTAAGGTAGATATTGTATAATACCCAAAACTTAGGATGAAAGTGAAAATATTAAAAATAAGCACACATCTGGCCCAAAACCCCGACCTGCGAATGTCCATGACCCGGATGTGCTTTGAAAGTTCACGTCCATCCTACCTGCGCATGCGCGAGCGATGCACCTTATCCTGCGGGAGCCGTTTCATCTGACAGACAAATTTATTTTTAAAATTAGCCTCATAAACATCAACATTTTGATATGATTGCCATCGAAATGGCTCACAGGATCGACGATGCGCCTTCCTGAGCTCTAATTATGACAGAAGAAGCGTTTTAATCGGCGCGAGGATCGATGGAGACTTTAATGTCAGATTTGAACCGCTGAGGTGAAACTCTGGTGAGCTGACAGGATCAAAAACACTACAATAATGTAATTTAGCTGAACAGTTCATAAGTAAATCATACAATAAATAAGCCTTTGTGTCTTGTATAATACGTTACATAAGAAATATTGTCGAATAATTTCTTCGATAAATGGTTTTGCTGTTCTGGTGTAGTATTATACCTGGGCGATTATATATATATATATCTGAATGCTACCAATCTTCTAACCACAAGGTGAACCCGGAGATATTATACAAAATTAACGTAGCGTTACGTGTATACTTTAAATGCTGTAACATTATCAACATTATGCAAAGATCACGTTTTCATGTCTAACTGTGTTGTGGTTTTACATGAACAATGTGATTGCAGATATATTTAACTTAATTGGTTATTTTGGGGAATGTGTGTGAAATTAATCATAAATTGGTTTTACTCTTTGAATAATCTTGTTATTATGAACCTGTATGTCATAATGAGAAAGGTTGGACTAAATATTTTAAAACCCAATCTATAAATGGAAATTATATTTATAAAAATGTATGTTCAACATGTTATGTTAATATATGTTATATGTATTAAGTAAACAGGGCTGATTAATTCTGTGACTGCGTGTTTATTTTATATAAAGCTTTTTATCTGCATCTGTAGTCAGTGTCTGGCCTTTCTGTCCGCCCTCCAATCTGTCAAAGGCACCTGTTGTCATCACCTGTTTCAGGTTGCTTTGTGTCTGTTTTTTTGTTTGTTTTTTGTTTTTTGCCTCGATCCAGTGTGCTAACTGTAAGTTTGTGTTCATGTATGTTTAAATAGATGAATAATGCCTGGGAAGTTAAAGGCGAAGATTGTTGCCGGGCGGCACCTGCCTGTCATGGACCGTGCCAGCGATCTCACGGACGCCTTTGTAGAGGTCAGTCAAGTGTTAGGTTGTTAATGCAGTCACTTTTCTTGCTATGCACATTCGAACAAAAATGCTCCCTAAGTAGTATATCCCTTGATTTATCATAGAGCGGCACTTATGCATTGTTGTTCCACAGGTGAAGTTTGGAAACACAACATTTAAGACAGATGTGTACCCCAAATCCCTGAATCCTCAGTGGAATTCAGAGTGGTTCAAATTCGAGGTAAGTTCTTTGAACTTGTCAGGCTTTAGGATGGATTATTGTGGAGTTTATTCTCTATATTTATCCTTTATCCTTTACCCCTCAGGTGGATGATGAGGATTTGCAGGATGAGCCGTTGCAGATTACTGTTCTCGACCATGACACATACAGTGCTAATGATGCCATAGGAAAGGTGTACATCGACATCGATCCACTGCTCTGCAGTGAAGCTGCTACTGTCATTTCTGGCTGGCTTCCAATCTATGACACTATACATGGTGTGTGTCCACAAGCAAATTCAGTCTGTAATATTAAGGAGTTCTGACTTATTTTGTTCTGATGATATGATTGTGTTCAGGTATAAGAGGGGAAATCAACGTTCTGGTGAAGGTGGATCTCTTTAATGACTTGAACCGCTTCAGACAGTCATCATGTGGGGTTAAATTCTTCTGTAGTAAGTATCTAGATCATCTGCTTCCATTTCTTGTACTTCTTTTCTTTCTGCCCTCTGACAATCTGTTTCCTCCACTTTCTACCCTGCTTTGCTCTCCTTCTTGTCTTTATTTTGTCATTCCTTGTGAATTTTCATTCACATTCTGGCTCTGTCTCTCTATTTCTTCAGCAACATCCATTCCTCGATGTTACCGGGCCATTATGGTACATGGTTTTGTAGAAGAGCTTGTGGTAAATGAGGATCCAGAGTATCAGTGGATCGACCGTATCAGAACCCCTCGTGCATCCAACGAGGCCAGACAGAGACTCATCTTTCTCATGTCAGGTACTAATATTTTTGATGAGTCATGTGTCACTGAAGACTGAAGAAAAACCAGTTCATTTAAATTATATTAATATTTCACAATATTACTGTTTATGGTGTTTTTTGTTTTTTTGATCAAAGAAATGCAGCCTTGGTTAGCATATGATACTTATTTAAAAATATAAAAAGTCTTGCCAACCTAGATCTAGGACTTTTGGAAAGCACGATATAGGCCTATTGTTCTACTCTGACTAAGTGTACTTTAAGTTGCTTTGGATATGATCATCTGCTAAAAGGTGACTTGCTAGAAGACTTATATGTGGAATATGAGACACTAATGTCAATATTTTCTTGGCTCATGTGGTGTGTAATTGCATTTGTGTTTCTGTTGTAGGTGAATTGCAGAGGAAGATTGGTCTGAAGGTGCTAGAGATGGGAGGGAATGCAGTGGTGGGGTACCTACAGTGTTTTGACCTTGAAGGAGAATCAGGCCTTGTGGTTCGTGCCATTGGGACAGCCTGCACACTTGAGAAAATCAGCACATTCCCTGCCACAGCTACACACCCCAGCAACTCCTCTCCTTCAAAAGACATGAAAGAGTGAGTGTCACCTACGCACACACATACGCATGCACCGCCAATGCTATAAATCAAGGATAAAATGTCAGTGTGTGTGCGCAGGTCATCACCGTTTTTAAAGAGATTTGGAAATTGCTGCTTTTTTTTCTAACAGCTAGTTAAATCTGCAGTACATTAGATTAGATTTTGTTTACACTGAATATAAGAATTGAATTTAAGATTAGAAATGAATGTATGATGTATGGGTTATTATAGAAATCACAATGAATCCATGGAAATTTCTATCCCTTTAAATGAAAGTAAAAATAGAGGCTGTTAATTCAGAATTTCAGTCAATGTATATTACTGTTCAACAATTTGGGGTTGGCAACATTTTTGTAGAAGTCTGTTAATGCTCACCAAGCATTTACAAAAAGAGTCATATTGTGAAAGATCAAAAGAACAGCATTTATTTAAAGGGTAATATAATAAATGTCTTTGCTGTCATGTTGACTCCAAACTTTTGAATTATGTTTTAGATTTTCATCTATTTTCTTTTAGCAGACAATTTTGTTCAAGGTAATTTGTTATTATTTAAATAATTTATTACAATTATCTAACATTCCTTTGGTTTTATTAAACAGGTATTAATGCAACCTGAAAAAGAAGAAAATGTTTACTCTCTGTTTTCTGTTTATATATGTAAATGAGTAGGAGGGTGTGTGTGAGTGTATTTGTTTTATGAGTTGCTGTTTTATAAGTTTTACAGAAATGCATTCTCAACACACAAACATACCACACCTCAATCTTGTTCTCCCCTGCATGTTCTTTATCTCCCTCTTGCACTTACTGTCTTTTTCTTTAGCTCTCCTGCATGCCGCATCTCTCTTGCACCAGCATGTGTTTGCGTTAGATGGCTAAAAGTTTAAATGCTGTTCGGTTGTGCATTTTCAAACTAGATGTTTTTTGCGTCTGGACTGCTGCCTTGTGCCTCTGTTTTGCGTTTGTGTTGTCTCGTCCCGTTCCCTATAGGGAGCTAAGAATGTTTGAAGGACTGTGACCTGCCTAACTAGACAGCATTTTTTGGCGCTGTCTATGAAGTCAGCTCACTAGGTTGTAAAATACAGCCGAAAAATTACATAATTTTTTTTTCTCCATGCAGTCTGCCTTGTTTGTGTGTGCGTGCATGTTTGTGTATATCATTGTTATATGTGTGTTTGCATTCTCTGTGGACGTACAGTACACAGTGTGTGTTTGTTTAATGTATGAAATATGTGTGAATGTGTGTGTGTGTGTGTGTGTAGCTCTCCGCAGGCTGCTCCTTCCACTCTCGGATGTCGTTCCACACACAGCAGTCCCGTTCACAGTGCGAGCAGTCGTCTTTCTCAGGGCTTCTCCGTTTCTGTGCCAACACTGCTGTTCGCCGGTATGAAACCCAGACACAGGAGCTCAGAAGCCCCCAGAGCCAGGCAGTGTAGGCAGGTACCCCTCGACCCCCATGACCCTGCCACGGACCCGTCACCCCGTTCTTCATTGGCAGACAGCTATGACATCACCAGCCCCCTCCCCTTCAGCTGCCAAAGCAACCTTTTTTACAGCTTAAAAATGCCCCTGACCAATCAGTAAGCTGCATTCAGCTGTCATTCAAAGAGTATATCCAATCAGAAGTGTTGGTTGGCTTCTGTGTTTTTAAGTTGTTCGTGTACATACCTTTATTTTTTCTCAGGGAGGGTTGTTTAATTTTATATTTTGGCCTTGTTAACGCATTAGTCGACCCTTGTTATTATAACGTTGTGCTTTGGTTGGCTGACACATGCTTCTTGTTTGTCTCATTTGTGTCCTGCCTCTTTTTTGTTTTCACAGTGTTTGATTTTATTTTTTCATCCACTACCATAAAGCACTTTCCTTTCTTCTTGACATCCTCACACGCTTCACCCTTTCAGCAGCAAGCAGTCAACACTCTTCTCTCTTTCTCTCAATCTCTCTTCCTCTTCCTCACACACATACACATGCACATGCTCAAACACACACACGGGCACAGTCCTCATGTATGACCCTGTGAGTCTGTGTGTGTTGATGGAGTGTGTTCCTCCTTGCTCTGACAGGCCAGTGTTTGGGGAGGAGGCCCCAGGGGTCCCATTATCCTCAGGACCCCCCACTCCTCTGAGAGCACAAACCTTCTCCTCCTTCTCCCCATCCAAGTCCTACAGTCGCCAGTCCTCCTCCTCTGACACCGAGCTCAGCCTAACCCCCAAAACCGGTAAGATACCCGACCCCACCTGACCTCTGACACTCTACCAGACTCTCTCTGTCTCTCTATGGACCTTGATTTTAATCAACATTAGTGACCGAGAGGCAGAGGGTGTAGGGCCCAGTGTCTCCCTTTATTTTGGTCTAATTTTGTGTTGAATTAATTTATGTTTGTTGTATTGTCCTTCCATTATTACTTTATCTATGTGTGTGAGATTTTAATTTTACTCAAGGCAGTGATCTCGCATTTTGTAAATTTTAAATCTATGAAGAAAATCAACTCAATACCATGTCTTCCTTATGTGAATCAGCCCCTTCTAAAAGACTTCGTTTAATTTTTTATTTTATGCATGTTTGTCTACTTCTTTTTCATACTTATCTTTCCAGGGATGCAAACTACTTGCTTTTATTGAGAATGTTTTCATGCTGAAAAATTATATTATATTCTGTTTTGTTTAGTTTTTTTACTGGCAAGGTTAAATTATTAAAGGGATAGTTCACCCTAAAATGAACGTTTTGTCATTATTTACCCATATTCATGTTGTTTTAAACTTATATTACTTTATTTTTCTTCAGTGGAACGTAAAAGAAGATATTTTTGAGAACGGTCTTTTTTTGTCCATACACTGGAAGTCGATGAGGTTCAGTGTTGTTCGTCAAAATATCTTCTCAGCTTTTTTCAGAATAACTTTGTTTGTGTTCCACAGAAGAAATTAATTCATACTGGTTTGGAATGACATGAGGGTGAGCAAATGATGACAGAATTAGAATTTTTGGTAAAACCATCCCTTTAACGTGGCATCTTAAGAGGTATTTTTGTGAAGCAGATGTAAGGTTAATATTAAGGTTCATCATCCACCGATTGTCGATCATAGGAAGCAGTATCTGCCGATAACCAATCACGATACCCATCTTTTTGAAGCCACCTTTTTATCATGTAGAATGAATTATAGTGATACTCAAGTCAGGATTCAAGTCTGCCACTGATCCATGGCTGTTTACCACAAACACAACATTGTGCTTCCATTCAGCACGTCTCTCACTTGTTCCCATGTGCTTTTCATGCTTCTTTTTTAAATCAGAGTGCACTTCTTTCAAGCAGCATACAGCAGTATTGATGGGAAAAGTGTTCTTAAAATGTATTCCAAATTGGGAATAATTTGTGATATATAATTATTCATGGTATTAAGAAGAGCCCACGATAACCGTATTGTGCATATGCATTACCGTGATATATCACATTACTGAGTACCCGACATGTTACCTCACTAAAAAAACCTCACCTTAAAGCACAAGTTTTGTAGTCCATATGACTTGTGGCCATTATTCTGAAGTCATAAAATAACTTTGTATGGGGAGCAGACCTTGAATTGATAATTCACCTCTGAAATGCATTACAAAAGTAAATCTGATTTGACATTTTGAATTTCAGATGTGGCAAAACTGCAGCTTATACCGTCAAAAAACACCCTGCTGAAAATAAAATCCAAGGAAAACCATTTTATTTACCTGTCATTAGTTTGCATCCCTGTCTGTTGTGTAGTTCAGTCTCCCCTTATTTTCTTCTCATATGATGTCTTTCATACCTGTCCTCCCCAAACTTCTTTCTCATTCTTTCTCTGTCAGTGGGGATATTTCTGTGTCCCAGTGCTCCTGCCCTTGAGTATGAATCATCTCCCCTCCCCTCTGCCCATCTGCCCCTTCACTTACGGCCAAGGATGGCTTCCATGAGTTCAACTCCTCCCCCATTCCATGTCAGCCAATCAGACTCAGCCATGCTGAGAAAGAGTGTGTCTTTCAGTGAGGAACTGTTGCTGGCGGCCTCTGGTAGGACACACCCACTGCTGTCCCCATGACCTTTGACTCTTGATGCTGTGACTGCATCCAGTGTGACCACACTATCCCCTGTGCTGTCCCCTGGCAGAAGATCATGCCTGTTGCTGAATAAAGCAAACTAACAAATAGATTTTTTTTCTCATTTGCCCACATCTCTTGGTAAATGCACTCTGAGTGCATGTTATGATAGAGTGGTGTGGTTTAATGTCTTCTGAGCTCCCTGATTAACAAAACCCCACTTGCGTGTGTTCTGTTAGCCTGACTGCAGGTTAGATCTCTCTGCCAATGGAAGAAGAAACTAGAAAAAGAATAAAAATTGCAGCCTTCTGTTGTCTCTATTAAGCTGGTTCCGAAAATCTAATTTCCTAATGCCTGGGATCTGAGCTTGTGTGTCTGAAACTGTTTATTAATTGTGCTTTAATATGTCAAAAAGTGATGACTTGATTAAGTTGCCCAGCTAGTGAATGAGTAGAGTACTTTTTTTGTCTGCAATCTATGTTAATTCTTTAAAGTCTCTGAATGTTTAAAATGTGTTCATACATACATTACTTTAATGGTTTAAGCCGGGCATACACTAAGCGATTTCTGTGCGATTTCGGCAAGGTACCAACTCGCATGTTATGTAAAGCCAAAGCTCATGATTTTTATGTGCTCACTGTACGGTCCGATCGTCGAGTTGCGATTTGACTGCTCACACTATACGTGGGGAATCAACACGTAGGACCCCTCAGAACCTGGATGTTTGTGGCTGGTTCAGAATAAACACGCTTTCCCGGGATTAACCATAGAGGGATAAACACACTGCTTTGGTGATATGCTCAATTATGTGTGCTGAATCGTGTAAGATTTCTCTAAAGACATTTATGGATACAAAAGGTTTCTATTTTAAATGCTGTTTTTTGTTAACTTTATAATTCTGAAAGATTCCTGAAAAAAGTATCAAGGTTTCCCCAAATAAATACTGTGCAGAACAACTTTTTTCAACATTGATAGTAATAAATGTTTCAAATCAGCATATTATAATGATTTCTGAAGAATCATGTGACACTGAAGACTACAGTAATGACTGCAAAATTTGTAATCATATTTCACAATATAACGGTCTTGTTGAGCATAAGAGATAAAAAAAAAAGTGTATATTAACACCATGTTGTAAATGTTAATGTTAAATGTAATTATCTATGAAGATTCGGGAGGAGCGCGTCAGATACTTAGCCTAATCATCACAGGTGGACCACAATCAAGTAATCAATCCCACAGTATAAATATCGCTGACTTACCTCTATCCATTGACGGTTTATCAGCATGCTGGTTCGCCTCGTCAGTCACCTTATCACAGACCCAATTTTCGTACCAACGAAGAGTGCTACACAGGGGATTTATAAGACCTGCTGCTTTTGCCGGACCCGAGATCATTTCTACCCAGCCAAACACGGCCGTTGAGCAGCATTAAGCGTCATCGCGACAGCTGCTATCCTCGCCAAGCCACACATCGTGGCCAATAGACCGTGCAACTCCGAGCTTGCCTGCTCGATACACGATCGCGCCGCCCGAGACCGAGCTCTCGTCGAGCGCTGGATTGCAGCAGAAAGAATCCAACCACGGTTCAGCCTTTCACCACGGCGTTCCGGCCGAGTGGCAGTTTGAGGCCGCTTCCTCTAGCGGCGCGCAGACTAATACATTTCCAGGCGAAGACGCTAAAAAACAGGTTCTTGTTTTTCTTCATTGGATTTTTACGGCAGTTTGCATTCAAAGTGTTGCATCTAAAAGCAGTTTTGCGGCTAAAGTTTTGTTCCGTCTTCTTCTAGTAGTGTTTTACGGAGGTTTTGGCAAACCAACGTAAAGGTGCATTACCGCCACCCGCTGATCCGGGGTGTGGATTCCGCATAGATTTGGACTACAGATACACCGTTCCGTCGGATGATGATGCCACTTTTTAACCACGAAGCCAAAGGCATTAGGTTAGATTATTGTAATGCCTCGTTCTCAGGCCTTCCAGCTAAATCGTCGAGCAAGCTTCAGTATACAAATTCTGCCGCACGCTTGTACTTCTCCTCGCGAACACATTACACCGGTTCTTTCACAATCACACGGGCTTCCCGTAAACATGAGAATTGATTTTAAAATTCTTATCTTAACATACTAGGCACTTCATGGGACTGCACCTGAGTATTTTTGTGAACTCATCAGTCCTGATATTCAATCACGCTCCCTTCGCTCTACTAACTCTTCACTTCACCAGCCATAATGTGAGCTAAAGACCATGGGGGAAAGAGCCTTTTCATATAAAGCCCCTACGCTATGGTACGTACTTCTTCTGCATGCACCTATGTTGGGCGATTTTTGTTGATTAAGTCACATTTATTCAAGACCGTCTGTCTTTAATGAATTATTGTATTGCTTTTGGCGTTTGTTCCTACAAATAAAATGCATTATTATTATTATTATTATTGTTACATTCGCCTTACCGCGCACGTTTAAACCTCGCCGAAATGATACAGACATAAGTTAAAAAAAAAAAAAAAAAAAAAAAAAAAAAAAGTCTCTGGATAAAAGCGCCTGCTAAATGCTTAATTTAATTTAAAAATTTTCATTTGCATGCAAGTCTTCTGGTAGGACCAAATCATTTAGGGACCTATTTTACCATTCACTGGCGTGATCACTCAAAATTAATCTAAAACGCATCTGCCCTCGTGTTTTGATGCAGGATAGCAAGCATGAGTAAAATTACCATCGCCTTTTAAGGACCGTAATACGGAAAACCGGAAAGTAAGTCTCTTTAGAAACCACTTGGAAGCAAATAGCACATAACTGCCGTTAACCCATTTGCTGCAAGCATCGCCAACGGCCCCAGTCTATGTTTCGTTTTCACAGCACGTTAAACATCACTCTCTTACTTGATCTGGATAAGCCGCGCATCAATTGAAGTCCAAAGACTTTGGCTTTTATATCTGACCAATATTTCGATAAAACATAATTCCAGTGATTAATTTTCCATCATGTCAGGAAAACTATTCCTATTCCTGAACGGTAAACGTCAAAGTGTTAGCTCGTGGACAAATGTTGATCATGGATCTAGTCAGAAAGAATCATGAACAGAAACATCTTTATTTTGGGTATATAATTTCTGCCTCCATGCCAAAAATGGGGGGTATCTTGTAAGGGGTTAACGTTACTGCTATAATCATGTCTTTCGGTACAACGCCTTACAAGACTAAACATGCTCAATCGTTTCCAAAAGCCTCTGTTTCCACAGTCCATAATACAACGTGAAAACAGCGTTCCAAACGTATCCACTCGGGAGTCCGTCTAAAGAGCCCGGAGGCCAAATGAGAGGAAAGATGCTTTTCCAACAGGAACATAATAAGGTGGACAAGGCCTGAGGAATCGTCAAATCAGGCAACAAATTGCTAAGCTGGTAACACAGTAGGCTACCCATCCATTTTTAGCTTGCCCCATCAAATATTACTAACACTTTTTACTCTTCCCACAGCCAACATCTACAGCAGCCGAAGCAAGTAGCCTTTCATGTACCTCCTCACTGCCGCAGCAGTGTCTGCTCCCGCAGGGGCCTTTCCTGTACCTCCCCACCGCCGCTGCAGTGTCTGCTCCTGCAGGAGCCTTTCTTGTACCTCCCCACCGCCGCTGGAGTATCTGCTCCCGCAGGAGCCTTTCCTGTATCTCCCCACCGCCGCTGCAGTGTCTGCTCCCGTAGGAGCCTTTCCCGTATCTCCCCACTGCCGCTGCAGTGTCTGCTCCCGCAGGAGCCTTTTCCGTATCTCCCCACTGCCGCAGCAGTGTCTGCTCCCGCAGGAGCCTTTCCCGTATCTCCCCACTGCCGCAGCAGTGTCTGCTCCCGCAGGAGCCTTTCCCGTTCTCCCCACTGCCGCAGCAGTGTCTGCTCCCGCAGGAGCCCTTCCTATACCTCCTTGTCTGCTCCCGCAGGAGCCTTCCTACACCTTCTCCCTGCTGTGCAGCGTCTGCTCCCGCAGGAGCCTTCCTACACCTCCTCACTGCCGCGCAGTGTCTGCTCCCGCAGGAGCCTTTCCTGTACCTCCACACTGCCGTAGCAGTGTCTGCTCCCGCAGGAGCCTTTCCCGTTCTCCCCACTGCTGTTGCAGCGTCTGCTCCCGCAGGAGCCTTTCCTACACTTAAATATATATAAAAAAAAAAAAAAAAAAATAAATAAATAAAATACCACACATCACCTCCGCCTAAAGGCATGCCATGCATCTGAGGTTGCGGTGATAGCATCATGTATCGACAATAGCCAAGACGATATTAGGCCCATTCTCCAACCAACGTTTTTTATAATAATCATTAGGCGGCCTACCTTAATTCGGCCTACCTTAATTAATCAAACCGCTCTGTTATCCCATCTCAGCACTGCATTTCCCGCTCGCCCGTGCCCTCAAAGGACGATGTGAGCCCGTAGGTTAAAAAAAAAAAAAAAAAAAAAAAAAAAAATCATTGGACAAGCGAGATGATCGTAGTGCCGACTACATGAACCAGCAGTATTTAAATATAGTATTTATACTTAATACCAGTGTATCAGTACTTCCGAAAGTATATATATATTTTTTTTGATTATGGGCGATTCCATAGGCTCTTTTCGTGCACCTGCATGGTCAAAATGGTAAATAGTAAGCTCAGACAGTATAAAGAATCTTTCTCTTACTCCACCCATGCACGATTACATCGTCGATATGTACCATCGATCTCACGTGCTGACAATGACCACATCGCCGATACATGGCACCCATTTGGGGTACACTGGCACAGGAAATCCTAATTTATTTTTGCACGCTTAATTTCGGATACTATGACTGCACCAAGATTTTTTCGGACTCATTATCGGAAGCAGCTCATTGGATGTGCTAAACAATTATCCAAGTAAGCCTCACAGCGTCTACCCTCGTAGACAAATAAATCATCCTTAGTATCGAACTCCCTGCCAGGCGCTGCAAGAGGGCTCCCGGTTGAACCAACCTTTGCCTTCTCCATTCAACTATTATAAATCATCCTTAGTATCAAACTCCCTGCCAGGCGCTGCAAGAGGGCTCCCGGTTGAACCAACCTTTGCCTTCTCCATTCAACTATTATAAATCATCCTTAGTATCAAACTCCCTGCCAGGCGCTGCAAGAGGGCTCCCGGTTGAACCAACCTTTGCCTTCTCCATTCAACTATTATAAATCATCCTTAGTATCAAACTCCCTGCCAGGCGCTGCAAGAGGGCTCCCGGTTGAACCAACCTTTGCCTTCTCCATTCAACTATTATAAATCATCCTTAGTATCAAACTCCCTGCCAGGCGCTGCAAGAGGGCTCCCGGTTGAACCAACCTTTGCCTTCTCCATTCAACTATTATAAATCATCCTTAGTATCAAACTCCCTGCCAGGCGCTGCAAGAGGGCTCCCGGTTGAACCAACCTTTGCCTTCTCCATTCAACTATCAGCAAAGCTTACTCGTTTGACAACGCAAATATTCAAATCCTGCCAGATGCTTTCCCACTTAATCAATCTTGGACTTTCCATCCAACCACCAGCAAAGCTTACCCGATTAAAAAAGCAAAAAAAAAAAAAAGCGACATTTACCTATCGAACACCAATGAGTACATTGCAGCCCAAATAAATTTTCCCTTCGATGGCAAGATGTACCCATTCAATACCGCAAGTTACGCTTTCGCCGAACACTAACGGGCTCTTCGCAGATAAAACAATCTCAATTTTCCCTCCGATGGCTGGAGAGACTACCCATCTGGTGTCGCAAATTTTAATAAATATAATAAATGAAAATACAAATAAATATAGAAAATAAATAAATAAATAAATAATAAATAAAAAGACACCGGATGCTGGCCATAGCCTCCCGACCAGATAACCTTACCTTTTTTCAATCCTATGGCCGGCAAGGCTTCTCTCTTCGATGCCAAGAGCTTGAGCTCCCATCGGATGCTGACGAGAGCCTCCCGGCCAGACAACCTCACCTTTTCCATTCTGCGGCCAACAAGGCTTACCCGTTCGTTGCCTGGAGCTCACACTCCCTTCGGACGTAGGTGAAAGCCCCCGGCTACCTGCTTTTCCATTTCTGTCTTTCGTACGGAGAAGTTTACCCGCCCAACGCATGGAGTTAAGGCTCCCATCTAACGTAGGCGAGAGCTTCCCGGCTAGACAACCTTACCTTTTCCGTCCTTTGGCCAGCGAGGCTTAACCGTTCTATCCGGGAGCTAAGCTCCTGTCGGACGAAGGTAAGAGCCTCCCGGCCGGACAACCTTTTCCGTCCTTCAGCCAGAGAGGTTTACCCGTTCGATTCCTGGAGCTAAGCTCCTATCGGACGTCGGTCCGAGCCTCATGGCTAGACAACCTGACCTTTTCCACCCTTGGCCAGCGAGGCTTACCCGTCCGATGTGAGTGCTCCCATCGGACGCCGGCGACAGCCTCCTGGCCAGCCAACCACGACCCTACTGTGTGTTTCAGGTTACTAACCTACAAGCAAGCTGCTTAAATGCTGCAAGTACCTAACACACAATAAACTCTCCTTCCTTCCTATGGTCACCAAGGCTAAACCGTCTCTTGCCAGGAGTAGCAAACTCCCTTAAACGCCGACGACAGCCTAACGACCACGCAAACTTACCTTTTCCAACCTACGGCCTGCGAGGCTCACCCAGTTTGTCCCCGCCGGACGCTGGCAAGAGCCCCCTGGCCACCTATCGTTACCTTTTCTGTCCGCCATCCGGAGAGGCTTACCCGTTCGATGCGCGTGCTCCCTTCGGACGCCGGCGAGAGCCTCCCGGTTAGACAACCTTACCTTTTCCTTTTCTATGGTCAGCGAGGCTTACCCGTTCGACGTGTGTGCTCCCTTCGGACGCTGGCGAGAGCCTCCTGGTCAGACTTGCTTTACGTTTCCACCCTACGGTCGGCGAGGCTTACCCGTTCGATGTGTGTGCTCCCTTCGAACGTCGGCAACAGTCTCTCGGCCACACAACTTACCTTTCCATTTTGACGGTAGGCGAGGCTTAACCGTCCGACGCCACGAGTCTCGTCCTCTCGCCAAATCCTGCAAAAAAAAAAAAAAAAAAAAAAAAAAAAAAAAGCTACCCTCAGCTACTCTCACATCTTTTAACCCCGTCTGGCGAGGCTTACCCGTTCGATGTTCTGAGTTTGAGGCCCCATCGGATGCTGCGAGAGTCCTCCCAGTCGGGTTTTCCTTTCCAACCCTCCCCGTCCGCCGAGGCTTACCCGTCTGTCGCGTGCGCTCCCTTCAGACGTCTGGCGAGAGTCTCCCGGACGGGCCTATGCTTGCCAGCCGCAAGTGAATCTCATCCAGCCGATGCCGTGAGTCGGGATCTCCCTTCGGATGTTGCCAGAGTCCTCCTTGTCGGCTGGCCCAAAAGCTTTTTATCTGCCTAACCGAGAGGACCCAGACGTCCGTCATCCTGAGTCTCAATCTCCTGTCGGAGGCTTCATGGGCCCTCTCGGTCAGCGTTAGGCCCTTCACCCACTGAATAGCAGGGGCTATCAGCCAGTAGGGCCCGTACGCCGACACCGTGACCTATTCCGGTCGAGGCAACTCGGGTCCTCCCGGTCGGGCACCACAACCACGCCGCTCCTCCTCATCGGCCGGCAGGGCTCACCGATCCAACGCCAAAAAACTCCAGTTGAGCATCGGCCCGAGCCCTACCGACCGGGCGCCAACAACCACGTAGTTCACTAGCTGCAGCTGGTAGGGCCTACTCTCCCAACGCCCAAGTCGCTCCCTCCGGAGTACGTAGGCCCTTCCAGCCTGCCAACGAGATAACTTCTCAGAAACCAAATCAGCCCCCGCCAGTACTCTGCTTTTTGGGGGGCATTCTTTAAACTGGCGGCTGTCCTCCTGTACATTTGCCTTTTTGGGGGGTACTCTAGCTTCGGGCAATTCCCGAGCTCGGAGCCCTTCCCCGGACAGCACGCCAAATACGCATACCATACCTCAGCTAATTATATGTAAGCGTGAACTAGTGAAATGTAATTATCTATGAAGATTCGGGAGGAGCGCGTCAGATACTTAGCCTAATCATCACAGGTGGACCACAATCAAGTAATCAATCCCACAGTATAAATATCGCTGACTTACCTCTATCCATTGACGGTTTATCAGCATCCCTCCTCCACCCCATCTCCTCACTTCAAGTTCACTTTACAATATACGGGGAAGGGGGGGTACTCTAGCTTCGGGCAATTCCCGAGCTCGGAGCCCTTCCCCGGACAGCACGCCAAATACGCATACCATACCTCAGCTAATTATATGTAAGCGTGAACTAGTGAATGATATTCGATATAGTGTACAGCACCTTGGTAAACAATTGTTTTTAGTGGTGCTATATAATTAAAGCAGGGTGAATGCAATAAGTGATGTGCTTACATGTCAAGGAATTCATATGAATATGATCAAGAAACCAAAATATTAATAAAGTCATAATTGGCAAACAACAAATTTTAAGTAATATAATGCATGTAAATGCAGCCATTGGCACACAGAAGAGGTCAATGTATGTGAGTGCATGGGATATTGTAACATTGTGCACTGGGTTGTTTAGAAGTTATGTGTGGTTTCATTTCGCCTGAATTACTCTCTTATCCATCATGAACAGGAATGGGAAGTGGTGGCAGTGCAGGAAAGGATGCAGGGCCCCTTAAAGCTCTTTTGAAGCAGCAGACCCAATCAGCACTGGAGCAAAGAGTAAGAAAAACACACATGCATTTATAAATTAACAATCAAGTTTATGCACAAAATTGGTACTGGTGATTATGAGAATTATGCTTCTCCACTCTTTCGCTCTCTCACTTGATTTCAGGGGGTTTTATCATCCTCTGAAGCGTTTGTTAGAGCATGGGTATGTCTGGAGAGGGCATGCCAAATGTTTTCTGATTGTAGAATCTTACATGTTTCCCAAACTCCTCCCTGTTTGAGAACTTTAAATCGGAAGGCCCGCATCTCTTCTACTGTCCTAATGACTTCATTATCAAACCAATGACACATCGGTATTGTGACTATTGGTTTGGGGGCCATGTGGTTATGCACTCATTTCCATGGAGAATATTCTAGAACCTTTGACAGGTGCTAGAAAGCTTTCATGTCTACCTGTAAATCACAGTTTTGCTGAGCTCTTGGTCGGGGGTAAAAGGTATTGTGAATTAATTAAATTGATCTAAATGAAGAGCCAGAGATCCTGAAGTCTGTGTCTTCATCCAGTCTGTGGATGAGAAAGAAACGTGTACTGGGAACAATTTTGTTGAGGCTTTTAATCAGGAATTTATGCATATTTATTATGTATTTGCAAACAGTAGATCAGGATGGTAAGTTAGAATTAAAATAGCCTTTATGTGCATTTTTTTGCAACTTGTTATGCCACTTACATCTGCTGGTAAGACGTGTTGCACTCAACAGAGTTGTTACCTGAATCTCTGTATCTCTGCATGAGTCTTGTTGTGATTTGCTAAATATTGACAATACAGTTGCTTGACCCACAGGCTTCAATTTCTGTGCTTTAAAATCTTTAGTTTTGTGGGAAGATTTCTTCATGTCCATTGGTTCACCTGTATCATTTCTGTATGATCCCTACATCACCGTTCTGTGTGTTTCAGGAATACCCTTTCTTCACATTGACTGTCTTCCCTCCTGGATTTCTCCTTCATGTGGGAGGCGTGGTCAGTGCGCGCTCAGTAAAGCTTCTGGATCGAATCCACAACCCAGGTAAGACGGCTCATATTATGCAAGCACAAACATAAACAAATACACCAAATATACCATACATGAACACAAGTTAAAACAATATGAAACATAACAACTCCACTGTAGTAAGAGCAGAAACCAATAAACAGATGTATGATAGATAAAAAATGATAGCCTGAATGCACTGTAAGTCGCTTTGGATAAAAGTGTCTGCTAAATGCATAAATTTAAATTTATGAGGTAATTTGGCAGTGTGCATGTTGTTGGTGAGGCTTTTATTGTTTAATCAGTTTCAGTTCTTGTACATTGTACAGGTGCATCTCAATAAATTAGAATGTCATGGAAAAATGTATTTAATTCAGTAATTCAACTCAAATTGTGTATTAAATAAATTCAGTGCACACAGACTGAAGTAGTTTTAGTCTTTGGTTCTTTTAATTATGATGATTTTGGCTCATGTTTAACAAATCTAATTCTTAACCAATTAGAACACTTCAAAAGACCAAAAAAAAACATTTCAGTGAGTTGTTAGCCTTCTGGAAAGTATGTTCATTCATTATACATTTACTCAATACTTGGTATTGACTACTTTTGCTTTAATTACTGCCTCAATTCGGATTGGCATGGAGCTGATCAGTTTGTGACACTGCTGAGCTGGTATGGAAGCCCAGGTTTCTTTGAAAGTGGCCTTCAGCTCATCTGCATTGTTTGGTCTCTTGTTTTTCATTTTCCTCCTGACAATACCCCATGTATTCTCTATGGTATTCCAGTCTGGTGAGTTTGCTGGCCAATCAAGCACACCAACACCATGGTCATTTTACCAACTTTTGGTGCTTTTGGCAGTGGGGGCAGGTGCCAAATCCTGCAGGAAAATGAAATCAGCATCTTGCAAAAGCTGGTCAGCAGAAGGAAGCATGAAGTGCTCCAAAATGCAGTGCAGTGACTTTGGTTTTCAAAAAACACAATGGACCAACACCAGCAGATGACATTGCACCCAAAATCATCACAGACTGTGGAAACTTAACACTGGACTTCAAGGAACTTGGGCTATGAGCTTCTCCACCCTCCTTCCAGACTCTAGGAGCTTGGTTTCCAAATGAAATACAAAACTTGCTCTCATCTGAAAAGATGAGTTTTGACCACTGGGCAACAATGAAGTTCTTCTTCTCCTTAGCCCAGGTAAGACGCCTCTGACCTTGTCTGTGGTTCAGGAGTGACTTCAGAAGTGAGGAATACAACAGCTGTAGCCAAATTCCTTGACACGTCTCTATGCCTTGACCCCAGCCTCAGTCCATTCCTTGTGAAGTTCACTCAGATTCTTATATCGATTTTGTGTGACAGTCCTCATAAGGCTGCGGTTCTCCCGGTTGGTTGTGCAACTTTTTCCTTCCACTCAACTTTCTGTTAACATGCTTGGATACAGCACTCTGTGAACAGCTAGCTTCTTTGGCAATGAATGTTTGTGGCTTACCCTCATTGTGAAGGGTGTCAATGATGGTCTTCTAGACAACTGTCAGAACAGCAGTCTTCCCCATGATTGTGTAGCCTAGTGAACCAAACTGAGAAACCATTTTGAAGGCTCAGGAAACCTTTGCAGGTGTTTTGAGTTGATTAGCATGTCACCATATTCTAATTTGAGATTAATTGGTGAATTGGTGGGCTTTTGTTAAATGTGAGCCAAAATCATCACAATTAAAAAGAACCAAAGACTTAAACAACTTGAGTCTGTGTGCATTGAATTTATTTAAATACACGAGTTTCACAATTTGAGTTGAATTACTGAAATAAACTTTTCCATGACATTCTAATTTGAGATACACCTGTTTATTCTGCATCACATGCGCCATTTATTTGCCTTAATGTTTGCCCTCTCAAGCACATGATGCTCTATTACTCTTATTTGTTTCTAGAAGATTTTGAGACGTTCATGTCTCCTGAACATTACTTTTTTTTCACTGTTAGCACATGCACAATAAATACGTTTTGTAAATCCACAAATATCCTTTCTAGTCTGTACTAACAATACATTATATCGATCTATATATTGCCAATACATTATATAGATCTATATATTGCCATAATACAATTTAAAACAACCTTTAAAATATCATTTTATGTGAGTATGTATATGTGTGTATATATATATATATATATATATATATATATACATTTCTTATGGAAAAGTGGCAGATTTTGGCAAGATTCACCATCATGACTGCATCTCATGATGATTTTAATGCTAAATTTTAATTACAAGTGTTTTAGAATTTTTACCACTGTGAGGTTCCGTAGAATTCATGATGTACTGCATAATTTTGTAAATAAATAAATGCTTGTCAGGGCAATCTTTTACATCTCCATTGCATGAATTTATTATTTTTTTCCCTTTTTTTTGTCTCATAATACTTAATTCTCACTCCCTGCCCATCCTAACACTTGTCTATCATTAGTTTGACCCATTTAGTGATGCTGCCCATTGCATTGATCTAGGATTGTATTTCTTTTAAATTTGCATGGATTCAAGCTTTAAGCTAACCAAGCTGTGCCATTACCTTCTAATTTAGATTTTGCATGCTAATCTGTCACAAAGAGAGGTTGTTATTTTGTATAGAAGAGTAGAGCTGTGCAAATATTCTAATGTGATTTTCATGTGCATCTTGCCAGTAAAGCTGGTTCTGTGATTAGTAGTAAATCTCCAGCACGCGCTTTCAGATGAAGCATTTACTACACAAACAAACGACTTTACTGACAAAATGCGCCTGAAAATCACATTCGATTATTTGCACAGCCTTATAATGGAGTGTAATTAACGGGAGAAGGACTAATTTATCTGTGAACTAGAGCTCAGAGGGTGTCTGTTGTTTTATTTTCTTGTAAATAGATGACTATAGATGACTGCAAACACACACAAACACCCACAGCTGTTATTCCACAACATACAAATGAAACCCATCTATTACTTCATCTGCATATGAATGTTTTAATAGTGTGTGTGTGTATTAATTAAAGCATGGTTTGGTTGAAGGAGCCGCTCATGTAGTTTTATTGTAGATGTGCTAGTTTGGAGCCTCTGACATAGTGCTGCTGCATGCTTTCTTCTCTATCTCTTTATCTCTCTTCTTCTTTTACCTCTTTCCCCCTCGTTCTCTCTCCCAGACATCTATATTCTTCCTCTCTGTCCATCTCTTCTCTCTCGCTCTCGTTCTCATGGTCACCCTCTCAGATAACTATTGTCTGACTTTGCAGTTCCTGTGGAGTGGTGTTGTCCAGTGTTGTGTTCTTGTTTGTAGTTGGTGTTTGGTTTTCGTTTTCTTTTCTACTCTCTTTCTCTCTCTCTTTCTCTCTTTCTCTCTTTTTCTCTCCACTCCTTTAACCGATCTACTAATGTGGCGATTTGGCTCAGCCTTGGGTAACACCAGATCATACAAACTGCTAGACTGGAATAGTTTCACTGCAGGTACTTCCCTACCCTCAGTCCTGCTTTTCACACACAAACACGCACACAAACACATATGCAGCCCCTGGCAGCTCAGCTGTTACAAATTACCTAATGATTAATACATATTATCAGTTTGTATAAAGTATTGAATTTTGAATATTTTCTTTAAGCAATTAATCAACATTGTAATCATTCTTAAAGGGATAGTTCACCCAATAATGAAATTCTGTCACCATTTACTCACTGCAGTGTTTTTCTAAACCCGTATGGTTTTCATACTTCTGAGAAACACTAAAGTTTAGCTGCTGTTTTCCTTAAAATGAAAAGCACAGCATGTATACCTTCCACAACAGGTTTCATGTAGAAGTTTGTTCTTGCATGCCTCATATCTCAGTCTGCAGTAGATGGGAAGGTTATCAATGAATAACATCTTCAGTTTCTGTCTGTGCATCACAAGTAGTTCAGTATGACTTCACAAGACTTCGAATATAGCACTCATGAGATGTTTGTACAACTGATGGTTGTACTTATGACTTATGATTCTTTTTTTTTTTTTTTGTCCCGTATGCCTCATTTTTATGGAAAAGAGCAGCGTGAACATTTTTCCATGCACAAAAATTCCATTTTTATTTTATTTTATTTTTTTAAGTATCAAAGTCATGCAGGTTTTGAAAAACAGGAGGGTTAGTAAATGATTTTTTTTTTACATTTATTTTACAGTGAACTTTTCCCTTAATATATATTGAAATTTGTTGTTCAATGCATACTCACAATTAGGAAGATGACTTGATTTTTGTCAAGAGTGATTACAAATACATTTAAAGATGAATAAAATGTGTAAAACGAATCATTAATGATGAGGTAATCTCAAATACACAGACAAGCACATAAACTCAAGTCTTTTCTCAGTAGTGTGTGTTGCATGAGCTGCCATGAGCTGTGCTTTTGTATGTCTGGCACCTGTTGCATGTTTTAGCTGGATGTGTGGCTGTTCTCTGCTCTGGCTGATCATTCCTTGGTCCGCTCTGACTGCGCTTCACCTGACCCCTTACCCAGCGTTCCCTGATCACGTGACCACTTGATCTATCAATCCAGTGAAGTGGACTTAGACAATGTTCCACATTTAGTCATGAAAAGTATCATGACATTCCCTTGGGCAATTGCTGCTGCCTCTGTGGTCATTGTTGCTTCCCTCGACTAAAGTAATAAAGAATCATACTTTATGGATTATGTTTGTGTAAGCTGATATCACATGGTCTGATATTGATTTGTAGTCATTGTCTGGGGTTGTTCATGATTTCAAGTTCAAGACATTTGCTTTCTTGACTGAATATTTTTTCCTCCTATTTTCATTAATGCATCATTTACTGTTGTTTGACTTCGGAAGGTGCAAAAAGTTTAACACTGCCCAGAATCTGTAATAAAGGGCTGGAACCTGTCAAAAAGCAAACATATATATATATATACACTGTATATAAATGTTACGGGGGAAAAATGTTTTTTGGTGATTATAAGAATATAGTCTACACAAGAAATAAGCCTACAAACCGTTTGTCACAAATATTGAGATAATTAAAAAAACTATCATTGGTATAGTAAAGTATTTTAACATAATAAATTTGTAATTTAATAATGTAAATGCAATTATTGGCTTTTAGGCATTTATTGGCCACAAGTGACAGATTATTTTTGAGCTCTGACTAGGTGCTGTTTTTCAACTAATTGAGAATAATTTGTTTACAAAAGCAATTGAATGTTTGGTTTTTAGTTTATAAGAAAGTTCACTGTGGACTGGTGTATTTTTAATTCTGTGTTATTAATTAGGCTATGAGTGATTTGTATCATATTATAACAATGGTAAGTTGAACATCAGGCCATCATTTATTAATTTATTTGCACTTTCTCCTGCTTCTGGTCTCTTTTCCACTGTGCACTTCTCTCTTTAACTTCCCCATTATTAATCAAACTCCGTTCTGCTGTTGGCTGTTTATCCAGGATAGTATGGAGTTTGTCCTCTATTGGGAAGCTTGACTGCACTAGCAGGGGAATGCTCTGCCAACTGTTGTAGATGAGTTCATGAAAGCTGTCAATCAGGAGAATGGCAAATCACACCACTGTCCTTTTTGTCCTCACCATCATCATCATCATTTTCTTCATTCCCCTCTGTCCTCTCCTAGTATGTGGTAAACAGGCTGGGGAGTTTGCTCTCATAAAAACCCCTTGCTCTCAGAGAGTGTGAGCAACTGTGCATGCATGCGAGTGTGTGTGTATGTGTGTATGAAAGAACGAAGAGCAGTACTAGCCTTGTTTACATTAGTGCATGGTTTTCTCCCTCTCTGAAAACAATTTTGATATTAGACACTTTTTAAAAAAAAAAGAAAAAAAAAATATAGACAGAGAGAGAGATTAAAATGAATAAAACACGGTTCTGTTGATGTTTTAAGGCCTTTTTAACGCTACATGCTAAAGCAACTTCACACCAAGAACAATAACTATAAATATAATGATGACTATATTAGTGTCCACATTGACGCATTCTAACGTTCTGATTATTTTAAGTTCATACACCAGTTTTATCATCTGCTGCTTTAAATGCTCAAGCTCTTTAAAGTTGGGTGGATTCTAGGGGTGTTTTCACATTAGCATTTTTGGTGTGCACCCGGGTTCGATTGACGTCAGAGTTCAGTTTGTTTGGATGATGTGAACGCTGTCTTCCAAACTCGGGAGCGCACCCACGAACTGTACCCGAGTCCACTTAAAAACAGTGGTCTGGGGCACGGTTCATGTGAACTGTGGTACAGTTCGCTGCTGATGTGAATGCAATCGTACCAAATCGCGGAAGTGAACCGCTTTAATTACATATTATTTGATGAAAATGTGTTTGTGTGTTTCACTCACTTTCTTGACAAGCGTGACTGCAAGCAGAGAGCTGTAAATCTATTTTTTGTTCTCCTGCAGCAGTCTTTGGAACATGTGCAGTACATTTGTAAGATGTGCCGTTATGTACTGAAACTTTGTAAACAAAACGAACGGTTGAAAAACGTAAATACATAAAGGGCAGAGAGTAATGTTATACATTTGCTGCCTTCTCCTGTGCCGTGGTTACTAAGCAATGGGGTAAACAGCTACTGGCTTAATGACGCAAGCGAACCGCGGTTCGGACCCATATAAAATAATATGAACGCAGTTCTGTGGCAGCAGGGGGAGGGGGAAGCAATCGATCTCTAGTTCGGATCAGGCAAGCGAACCAAGTGTGAAAGCACCCTAATCGACATTTTTATCATTCATCATGTGGAAAAAAAATGCTCTGAAAATGATTCCAATGATATTGTTCCTCAGTGTCATTATCATTAAAGCTGTGGTGTGGACTTCACTGTTCTCATACAATTAGAGCAAATATTACAAATTGATATGAATTGACTAATGTTATAGTCCTTGGTGTAAACAGGCCATAATGCTTTGGACAATTCAGGGATAAACGCCATTCTACTATGGGACTCAAATATCAAATCTAGCATTTTATTGATATAGAGCAGTTTTGTTTTACCTGGAGTCATGAAAAAACTGCAAGGGGTTTGTGAGTTGATGAAAGGCTACTAATTCAATCATAAAAATTACAAATTATGATCAATTAATAATATTAAAATTAAAAAAAACTTACTAACAGTCAGTGAGACCATTTACCTACATCAGAGAACCGTGAGTTTGCAATATTGAAATATTCATTAAAGAAATCTGGTCAAAGAGGTTCAGCCTACAAAAAAACACTTTGGGAATCCCTGATATAGACGGTAATAATAAACAAACAAATAAACACGATTGTGAGTTGTGGCAGATTTGGGAGAGTCAAGAAACCAGCTAACAGGGCTAGTATGCTGCTAAAGTGAGTGGAGGTGTTTATGTGCCAGTGGTGTGTGTGATTATATTATATAAATATGTTTGTTTCAGACGAGCCGGAGACAAGGGATGCGTGGTGGGAGGAGATCCGTCAGGAAATAAAGTCTCATGCCAAATCTCTTGGCTGCCACGCTGTGGTGGGCTACAGCGAGTCCACCAGTATCTGGTACTTAAACACACACACAATCCTCAACTCTTGAGGATCTTTTCACACACTGGTTCTCAACGGTTTTTAGGTTTTTCAAGACAGTTGAGGGAGTGAATTAAATGAATCTTGTTTTTTAGTTGCACTACTTTCTCATTTGGTCATCCAGACATGATGAAAGGCTCTGATTATGTGCTTCGTGTGTTTGCAGCGAGGAGGTGTGTATTCTGTCAGCGTCGGGCACCGCAGCGATCCTCAGCTCCCGATTCATGCAGGACGGCCCTCTGGACACCGAACTCAGGTTGTCACAGCAACCGCTTTGTGTCTTTTCTACAGGGTCAGAGAGGGTCGAGGGGGATATGGGTAGTTCAGCCTCGCTAGGGTAGGTTAATGACACACACAGACACATACACACACACCTTTGGCCCCCTGCTAAGGGACTCTTATAAGAATAGTTCACCCAAAAAATACAAAAACAAATGTGTTTATTAACTCTCCCCTCATGTCATATCAAAAGTCAAAAAGGGTGCACCAAGAAAATAATCCATAATTAGTCATCTAAAATCATAAAATAACTTTAAAGACAGCATAAAATGACAATTCATCTTGTCTGTTTTCTAAATTAATGTTATAAATCTTATTGTGAATATAAAATATTTTTTGTAAATCACAATATAGAAAAGATATGTCACTACTTTTCCTTAATAGAGTACAGTAGCTCCTAACATCGGTATGAAACAGAAATTGTGACATATATCTGAGTGAAATGGCTTCTTAAACAAGGAGAAAAATACAGAAAAGAATATAGGACAGGATTTTGAATTGATTAGATCGTTGTCGTTTCCTGTGATCTTATCTGAAGAAATTTTGTTTAGCGTGAAGGAGGGAAAGTTAATATTTTTGATTTAAAAATGACAAGCTCACATTAAAAAATGATATGGATGGATAAACAATTTGTAATAAACACTGCAGTATTGTGAATTTGGATTTCATGGTGGCATTAAAACCAAACGGTTTGGAATGAAAAAAGTGTAAGTAAATCATAACTTAAATTACATTTTGGGTGAACTTTTCCTTTAATCTCAGTACTAAACAATACTAATTAAATTGGTGTGTGTGTGTGTATGTGTCTGTCTATGTCTGCTTAGGATGTTTTATATACAGCTACTAACCAAATTAAGTCCTGCATCTCTGCATTTGTATATTTTATGTTAAAAAAATAATACCGTCTTTACAAATTTGTATGCTTATGTAGTAATTGTATTCAGTTTTAGGTCTCTGTGTTCTCTTGTGTTATTGTTCATGTACTAATTACAGTGTTTATTTCTGTAAGATTTGAGGAGGTGGTGTCCCCTGGCTGTGGGTTTTGCCACATACCGTACGATGAGTTGAATATACCATTTCCTGCCCAGCTTACCTATTGCTACTGCTGTCGCCGCTACAAAGTGCCCGACGTCCTCTTCACAACAATCGACCTGCCTACTGAAGCCAGCGTCACCGGGAAGGGCTGCCTGATTCAGGCCAGGTAAAATATGCTATCTGAATGCTATATTATTGTGCTGCATACTGCACTATAGCACAAATAGTATATGTGCTATTTAGTGAAACATGCTTTAAATTACAGTTTGTAGGGCTGCATTTATAAACTAAATCACATTTTACATTTTAGATTACAATTTTAACTAGAAAAAATGACATCACAACATTACATTTCAGTGAATTAATAAAAGCAGACATTATGCTTTTTTTAAAGTGTCCCACGTGAATAATTAGTTTGGATGATGGTCAAGTCAACCCATTGTGTTCTCTGCATCTCACTGTAGGCTGTGCAGGACTAAAAAGAAGGCCCAGGGAGAAGTGAACGCCATGGCCATTAGTAATCTTCTGCCATTTCTAGAGTACGAGCTCCACACACAGCTGATGAACAAATTGAAGCTACGGGGCATGAATGCTTTATTCGGGCTACGTATCCAAATCAGCGTGGGAGAGACCATGCTTCTAGGATTAGCGGTCAGTGTGAAATTACCAGCAATGCTCAGTGCGTTTAGTGTACTTTATTAAATTTGACCATTTTTCATGCTCAAAGCTGTGGTTTGTTGCATCTAGTCTGCAACAGGAGTTTATCTGACAGCTTTACCCAGTCCCGGAGGAATCCAGATTGTGGGAAAAACTCCCAGTGACATCACATATGAACAGCACATCTCTAATATGCAGAAGAAAATCAATGACACCATTACTAAAAACAAAGAACTGTATGAAATCAACCCTCCTGTAAGTGCATATACACGTCAAGTGTATTTCAAGTCTTTTATTTTATCCGCTTGTTCCTCTTTTAAAAACACAGCTAAAACGTTTTAATAGTTTTTTTTTGTTCATCATAGGAGGTTGTGGAAGAGATCATTGGTTCGCCGATCCCTGAGCCCCGTCAGAGGTCTCGTCTCTTTCGTTCTCACTCAGAGAGCTCAGATGATGTGTCAGAAATAGACTTATCCCATGGGAAGAAGGATGCCTTTGTGTTGGAGGTAAGTTTGTTTGTTCTGGAGGTTTATGGATGCGACAGACGAACATGGAGATGCTGGAAATGCATTTTGCATTTTAAACGTTTTTATACTCTTCTAGATTGATGACACGGATGCTGTGGAGGATATACATGCCCTTCTGACTGATTCCCCCACCCCAGCAGGTAAACACATCTGCTAGACCACTGTTGGACTCTATTCTGTGTTTACTTGGCTATATAATCACCTGCGTTTATGAACATTGTCTTGTCTTTCCTTCAGGATTCTACAGCTGCAACACTGAAATCATGCCTGGGATTCAGAACTGGACTTCAGCTATACAGGTACTGTTCATCACAGCGAACCTGTCCATCTCCTGAAAAGTGCAGATAGTGTGTTGATGTGTTTACATCTTCAAGACTCAACAGAACCCAACAGTATTTTAATAAAGCCAGAATGGGAGCAAGAGCCAACAATGAAGACAGTTACTGTTGCCCTAATATTTGCAGACAGATGAAGCTATTTTTATTATGTTTTCTCTGGAAAGACAGATTTATTGTCTCTGTATAATGCTAATATGTTGTTGTAAATTTTTCTTCAGATGTTTACCTCCGTGAGGGTCTTCCGCCTAAACGCCAACTTGACCAATCAGGGACTGAATAAGATTTTCAGTGACCTCTGTGAGAACCTGCTTAAGGTGAATACCTTTTCCTGAATACATATTTTCTGAATATGTTTATCAGGTTTTTTTTCCTGAGGAGATTAGTACGATTATAGTTGATATGGACCAGCTAAACCAAGTGAATAAATAATGTTTGGATATCACTACTCTAACTGGGTTATATGTGTGCTCTGTAGAGCTTGTACTTCAAACTGCGGTCCATGGTCCCATGCTGTCTTTGTCACCTGAACTTCACAGTAGCCATACCTGAAGATGAGCTTATTCAGGTGAGAACACACCTGACCTTATTATGTTTTTGTTAAATATGGTATTAAACTTTTAGTTTGTGACCTCATTACTGTTAAACAACAAAAACGAAAGTAAGAAAGGAACATTTAAGGTTTGTTTGTCCTGTTTAGATTATTTTTTTTAATGTCCTACAAAATTGGTCAGTAGGAATGGGTGAATGTGGTAATGTGGTATATTCATATAAAATTATGTTATTAATGTAGACATGTATTAAAGGAGTAATGGAATACAACTACAGTTTTTTTTTGTGCATTTATACTAAATGTATTTACACTACTGTTTTTTTTTTTTTTGTACAAATACCTAGAAACCATATAGTTAAACATTTACCATGATATTTAGGTGCTATATGTGTGGTTTTAATTGTGGTTATCATGATCTAAATGAATGCTACTATGCAAGACCAACTTTTAATTTTAATATAACTCAAAAAATCAGAATAATTACATTTCACCGTATGAAACTGAGGTTTTTACAATTTTTGTAAATGTTACTGATATTAGATATTTATTGTTTATTTACATATTTGTATCCTTACTCTAGGCTACTACTACTGTCAACTCAAACTACAGTCAAATGTGCATTTCTAAGAGACAAATAAATAATAATATTAGAATATTATGTAAGGGAAACAGGTCAATTTAGCTCAAAGGGAATCATTTAAGATTTTAAAGGGAATTTGAACAGAATCACTGTTTCACGGCTGTTCACGGAGACGCGCCTGCGGTTCAGTGAACGAGCCGTTTAACATCAAATCTGCGCTGGATACTAATATCCAAACTATAGTGAAAACACTATCAATTAGCACAGTAACAAGATCGGCAGTTTAAGACATTAACTTGTAAGCACAAAACACAAGATACTTCTCTTTTCAATATGAATAAGGCTTTATTAGATAAATCGAAGACATATAAACTAATCTAACACATAAACACACGCACACACACATTCACACAAGTTGCAGGAAGGTCGAAAGTTAGGGAAAGATGAGTTTAAGAGAATGGAAATATGGAATCCCAAGTTAACAGCAATACGTTAAATTGCATAGACATGAACAACCATCAATCACGTAATTAGCGCTCGCATTGAGTTCCTCAATGGGGTTAAAATTATATTAGATACACCAGCACAACAAATATCTGGGAATACGTTGCCTTCGTTTGCTGTGAAAGGGACTCCAGTTGAAAGGGGTATCCCGGTGTCGCTGATTGGCTGGAAGTTCAGTAGTGGCTGAAGTGACGTCTTGGGAAGCCCGTGGTTGGGCGTTGGCTGAAAGTGCAGAGTCGTGTTCGCTGGTTGAAGTTGAATGGACGTTACAAAACTTAACTCAGAACACGAAACTCTCAAACGGAAAAGAAAAGAAATAAAGTTGGACGAGACTAGGTTGTTTTCTTTCTCATCGTGGCATAGTAGCAGCAGGCAGGCACGCTGGAACCGCGCTCAAAGAACAATGATGACTACCGCATGGCTAGATGCTACAAGCTAAAGCTAGGTAGAAAAGCTACAAGCTAAAAGCTAAGAGCAGGCATGACTGATAGCACGAGCAAGGCTGGAACTAAAAGCAGACTAAAAGCCCGCATGACTGATAGCACAAGCAATGCTGGACTAAAAGCCGACATGGCTAATAGCAGCAGCTAGACTAGAACTAAAAGCAAGATTTAATCGTGTCCAAAGTATTTAAACTTTCCTGTTGGCCACCCCTCAAATGTTGCCTTGACCAATCAGATATGTTCTTGGGGTGGGTATCATAAATCATTTGTTTATCTTACCAAGCATGTGGTTCTTGCCTCACAGGATCTAATTTTGGACATGATTCCTATAACATGATTATGATATATTTTACAAATAAATGATTGTCAGGACAATATCAAGCAAGAAAATGCGATTATTTCAATACTAGACATGACTAGGGATCCTATAGTTATCAAAAGACATACACAATAAGTGATTATACATGATAGTCAAATGTGTGGGTTACACGTAAATGAATATGGAGTTAAGCAATGGAATGATTCATTCATAAGTCTTTTTTGAGTTCATTCTGGTCCATATATAATGTATAAAAAGGGTTTCTTTGCCATTCTCTGGCAAAGGACTTTTCTGTGAAGACAAAGGTTTAAAGCCCTTCCCCCTTAGGAATTTCAGTCTGGTTTCAGTGGCGGTGGGGGGGGGGGGGTCAATGCAAGTATTTAACTTGATCTCCTGGGTTTACATGTGATGTCCAGCGTTGCATTTCAATCACGAACAATAAATTTGACAATCTCTTCTTCGAATTAAAATTGTCAATAATTGTTCTATTGGTGTTAATGTTGAAAGCTGTTGTGTGAACAAGTTGGTTGGTTGGTTATCTTGCTTGGTTCTTGTGGCACTAGAACTGATTTATGACTTCCTGAGGAATTCAGCTCATGTTTCAATGCACACAGCTCTGATAGACTCTTTGATTTGTCTGATTTGACTCATTTCTGCTACAATTATTTATATCGCAGCCTGCACTGCAAACTGTGCTGAAGATATGCATCAGCTAAGTCAGGCAACACAAACCTGTTTCATGATTTGAAATATCACTCATTAGAACATGCAGAAACTAACGGTCAGGTTTCTACAACTTTCAATTAGGAGCAAAAACCTGCCTTTAAACTTGAAAGAAATGAAGATTGATGTGAAAGATTGTATTGTGATAATGGTTTTTGGCCATATTGCTCAGCCCTGTTGCTCTGTGTTGTTTATTTGGCAGGTGGCGGTGACAGCTGTGGCATTGAGCTTTGACAAAGTGCAGACTTTGGAAAATGGCAAACAAAGTGGGGAAAAGACACCGATAAAGGGTAAGCATGTGCTGTATGTACAGTATGTTCACGTAAGACACACCTTTTTGAAAAGCTGGTCCTCAGTCTTGATTGTCCTTTGCAGCCATAACAGAAAATGACGAGCAGCTTCAGTTCAATCTGGAGCTCAATGCTGAAACATCTTCTTCTTCCATCTCCCCCAAAGGTAATTCTGTTGAATCCTGGCTTTAAACTTCACCCGATGTCCCATACAGTCCTTTAGAGCTCTTTAAAAGTTTGCTGGAATCCTTTTATGTTAGTGCTAGGTGCATAATTATAGATTGTTAAAACTAAAGCCGTAAAATACATTTTCGTACTCAAAATTAAATAAACCTCAGCTGATTTTTATTTTTGTTTGTTTGTTTAATTTGATGTACTATTGTAACTAAAGCTGAAATGAATAATAAAAACTATATAGGCATAGTATTAAAAAAGTAAAAAAATAAAAATAAAAATAAAAAAGAGGTAAAAACAACTAAATTACTAAACTTTAAAATTGAAATTGAAACCAGAAAATATATATTAAAAAAAAACATTCAAAATATTAATAAAAAATTTAATTGTGTAAATTAAACTAAAACAACACTGGCCAGATAATGTTCTCTTAATAATGATATCTTAAAAGTTAAATATCCAATATTGGTTAATACCTATAAATAAAAAATAAATAATAATAATAATAAAAACAAAATCTGAGATACTGGTGAAATAACTATTATATTGCCGATTTAAATTGCATAAGTTACTTGTTCCAAAATTAAATGCATTTATTTATTTATTTTCATTAAAAAATACAATTCTAACATTAGAGAATTTTTTTTTTTTTTTTACATTGCATGAAAATCCTGTTTTCTTTGGTGTCATCCCTTTAACACTGCATTGGTTTCCTGTGTGTGTCTCAGGTCTGTCAGAGGTTGGCAGCCATCCATCAGCCAGAGGTCAGTACCTGATCCGTTGCTGAGATTTCTGGAGGCAGCAGGGTGGTTTTTTTCCCCTTTTGATTTCTGCTCCTTTTGTGTGGGACAGTTTGAGGTGCTGCAGCACACACCCCAGCATCATCCATTTTACCCCTTTTTCTTTTTTTCCTTCTTTCTTTCTATGTCTTGTTTCCTCTTCTCTTTATCCCTCTGTTGTGTCGTTGTGTGTATGTACTTGCATGTATGTATGTGCACATATTTCTGTGTGTGTTTGTGTCCATCTGTGTTTGTTTCTGAATGAATATATATGTGTGTGTGTGTGTGTGTGTGTGTGTCCAGCCCCCTCAGTTGATTACAGTTCCTTTGCAGACAGATGCAGCTCCTGGATAGAGCAGCTTAAACTGAAAGCTCACACCATAAGACGCGGATCGGTTAAAACAAGTAGGAGCACACACGCATACTCGCTTACATACACAATCACATAGACCCTAGTTGGAGTAGTCTGCATACTTAAAAGGATCTTTAACTTTAAGACAAAATCAAAATGGGCCCTTAATACAAATTTTCTTGGTTTTATTATGTTCATTTCATAGGTGCACATTATTCCAAATACCATTAAAATAACACATTCTTAACACAAAAAAATATATTTAAATTAATACAGTATATTTTTTTTGTATTTTGTATGTAAAACAGTATGGAAGTAAAATGATTTAGGAGTATGTTTTCATTTCGGTGTTCCTTAAAAACAAGTTGTTTTTTTTTTAATTATTTTATTTGGTGAATTATTGATTTTTTGTTTAATATATATATTTATATATATACATATTTTATTTAATGTGGACGAAAATGGGGCTCTGGTTCAATGTTTTTAATATTGTTTTAAAGTCCTAGGTACACAGTAGTGTGGCATTTATCTTTTAACCCTCACAGCATCGTATTTATTAAAAATCAAATGTCAAATTTAAAATGGCATCTACTCTGACTACAGTCTATACTTCTACACACATCCTTACACACTATGTCCAGCAGTCTTTCTGCCATACGCCGATCCGATCAAACTTGATGGACAGAGTGTGAAAGTTAAGGTTACATCCTAGTGAGGAACCAAGATGAGTCTCTCTTTCAGTTGTGCCTGAGTGATTTCATAATTGAGCTTGCTGATGTGATGAGAATAAATAAAGCACAGACCAACTCTGTCATGGGCCCATGCAGAGTAAAGCACGATTCATTAATGCATCATAAGTATGGCTGTACAGGTTGCACAGTCAAGGGTTGGGTGTTATAGCTAAAAAAAAAAAAACTCTATTCTCTGTTGCTTTATTGTATGCTGTCTACAAAATAACCATATTAATACTGGATATAACACCCAGCCCTAATTCAGTCCACTGACAGATAGTTTGCATGCGTATTAGCGCTCTGTGTAACAATTGTGATGCAGCGTCATGCATGATGTATTACAGCTTTGAGATTTCAAGCTCTTTCACACTCTTGATGGACAAAGTGTCCTTCCTCTTCAAAGCTCATCATCCTGTGATTTATCAAGGGAGACTGAACATGCATGCATTCATTCTTTCTCTCCTCCTGTCTCTGTATTTGCATGCTGTTTATTTGCATGGTGCAGTACTGTTGCTTTGCTTTGATCACATGCTGCTGATTTTCTACACACAAATACACACATGCCCTTTTTCCTCAGTCACACTATGTTTGTCTTGTCACATCCGTCGGTCTTGTACAGCGCCCTCTGAAGGCCATGTCTGGTATCTTCCACCCCCCTCTTTCTTTTCTCTCTACCCCTCTCTCTTTCCCTCTCGCTCTCTTACTGTCAACAGCATCATCTATGGAGAAGGCCAGCCCGCTGCCTGAAGGTCGCTCTCGTTCTCTTCGGTCAAATCGTTCCTACTCGGGCAGTTCTGTCGCAGTGGTCAAAATGACCCCGCTCTCCTTCATTCCTGGAGCAAAGATCATCAAATACCTTGGCATCATCAACATGTTCTTCATTAGAGAGACCTCCTCACTCAGAGAGGTAGCAGTCTCACTGTTTTTACTACCATAAATCCCTGTTCAGACTCATTCATTTTGTCACGGATTAAGAAATTTGCTGCTGCTTATTATTGTTAATAATAAATTATTATTAAATGTGTATAATGTAGGGCCCTATGATTTCTGCGATGCAGAAAACATGGACAGAATCACGGAATCCAGTCATAAAAATGGAATTTACAGTTTAACGCGGAATGTCACGGAATTTTGAATGAATTAATCAAAAGTAGGTCATTGCACTCACATCAAATCACGATATGGACTAATAACTGTGAATATTAAGCCGGAAAAGTCTATTTAAATATGAATCCCGCATGTTCTGCGTGTCTGTGTTAATGAATGGCACAGAAGCGCGGCTTCGTTTTTTACACACGGAAGTGCGCAGTGATTTTAGCTTCTGTCCTCTCACTAAATAGGGACGGAAACTAAATTAAAACAGAAAGAAATGCAATCCAGAAAAATTAAAACTTAAAAAAATGGAATCCGAAAAATTTAAATGGAAAAAATATATATTTTGGGAAAAAATAATGTTAATTATGTTAATGCAATTAAAATAACTGATGTCAAATAATATTAATAGTAATAACAATAATAAATATTATTGGTGTTTATTTTTTTATTAATGCTAAAAAATTACACAATATATTTTAATAATATAAATATTATTCAAATTAATTAGAATTAATAATAGTAATGAAAATTACAAACATATTTTTATGTTAATATTAGATATTATTTAAATAATTTATTTTAATAACAATAAAAATATTACAATTAATTACAAGTATTAACATTAATTGTAATGAAAGTATTAGGATTACTATTAATAGTTTAATATTGTGTGCTATTAAAATTGTTAATATAATAATATGATTAATATTAAGTATTTTAATAATATTCTTTTTTTACAAATAATTATAACTGTAAACATTAATGTTGGTATTAATATTGTTGTAACTTGTTGTTAATATTACTTATTATATAAGTAATGTTATTATTAGTAGTAATAATATAAAATTTAACATCATTAAATGAGTAATAATAATAGTACTAGTGCAAAATATTGTTCCTTTTAATTTAATTTTAAATATTTTAATAATATTAATGTTTTTAAAAGTCATTACAATTAGTAAATAGTAATTGTTTTTATATTCTTGGTGTTAATATTATTTCGTTTTGTTTTTACATTGTATTATTACTATTATATATTTTTTTCTTATGTTTTAGGAGGGAGGTGTAAGTGGGTTCCTGCATACGTTTATTGCTGAAGTATTTGCGATGGTTCGCGCCCATGTCGCTGCACTCGGAGGAAATGCTGTCGTCTCTTACAGCATGAAGGAGTGTGTGTTCATGGAGAACCCGAACAAGAATCAGGTTAATACATGCACAGTCACACACACATTCGTACACACTCAACCCATCATGTTTATTCATTTATGCTCATGCTGTATTTTACAGGCGCAGTGCCTAATTAATGTCAGTGGGGATGCTGTTATTTTTGTCCGAGAATCTGAACTCGAGTTGACTTCGGTACAGCCACAGTCAGCCACAACACAGACCTCCAACGGCGGGGAAGGAACGTGAACACACATACACACACCGACAAATTCTCAAGTAAACAAGTCTTAGCATGAACCATGCCATTTGAAGCAGTTCATGCTGAATCTACCAACCAAATCTCCAAAAAGAAGCAAAAATCTAGACCTTATTGATTAGTTTTCCCAAGTGTCATGTTTTAGACCCTTTAAATGGCCAATATTTTTTTTTATTTCAGAATATAAAAAAATTCCTCCATCGGAAGCCTTTCAGAAAGGATGTCTGCCATGTTTCTATGTATTGGCCATTGTTGTTCACATTCCATTTTGTCCAGATGTGATGGAGGCAGCTACCAAATTCAAAAGGTCTAAAAAAATGCATCTTTTGTGTTCGCAAAGAGTGTGTAAATGCGTCAACGACTCTCTAAATGGCCATGTTTTGTATTTAAATAAAGGTATAAACTACTGATGCACTCACATGGACATCCAGTTCATGATTTTGAATACTGGTTTCAAATAAGACACTTCCTGTCATCTCTTACTGATCTCTTTCAAATCATGTCATATGCTGGAAATGTTTGTTTGCTTTTCATGTGCCACAATGTATGCTTTTATTTAAACGTAATGTTTGGGTCGGACTTCTGCAAGGCCGGTCCGATTCTCTTGCATGTGCAATGCCAGTTAATCATAAGAAAAAGAAGATATTTTAAGGTGGAGTTGTCATTCACCATGGACTGACATTTGAATGTACAGATGATGGGTCTGGATATGAAGGTGGACGACTCTGCTATTGTGTGGACTGACTTAATGCTGTTATTTTGTATGTGTTTGCCTGAGGACAAATCTAAATTGCGCATTAATATAATTGAATAAAACTATTATTGCTCTGATGTGTTTAGTCCGTGTTAAATTATTCTGTTTTTAATGTGTGTGTGTGTGTGTATTTACATTTAGTCATTTAGCAGAAGCTTTTATCCAAAGCGACTTACAAATGAGGACAATGGAAGCAATCAAAAACAACAAAAGAGGAATGATATAACGTTAAGTGCTATAACAAGTCTATACATACACAAACATATATATACATATGTATGTGTGCGTATTATATTTTTTTTAGCAAGGTTAAGACACTAAATAATTATTCAAATTCTGAGTTCTCAGAATTTAAAAAAGCTCTTTACTTGTAGCAAAAGGAAAATATCTTACTGAATCCATCTATGACAAAAGCGTCAGTCATAAATAGTAATTTTATTTGTGAGCCTTCCGATATTGTCAAGTTAAAGTAAGCAACCTAATTAATATTCATTAGACGAGTTTTAAGTTAACGCCTACATTCCAAAGTGCTTTTCAGCCAATCGGTTACTCTCATGGGCGAGCGTCTCTGACGTAATACATATTCATGAAAAGTCAAACGTTCACTCCAGTAGGGATCATCAATTCGCCAGTTCGCTAACATCCGCATACTAACTTACACCAGTCAACCAATCAATCTCACGTCCCAGAGCATGACGTAATTAATATTCATGAGCCAAATCTTCGCCATTGGTAAACCGCGCGCTCTCTGTTCCAGCACGTCAGACGTGTCGCTCACTCAGTCAGTTCTGTGTATTCAAACCTTCCTGATCTCCATCTTGAGGATTCCAAGTCCATCTGTTTCCTTTAGGAGTTTATTGTACAAATAATGGGGGAAATAAGGTTGCCGAGCCACATGTTCTTGTGGTGCCTGTCTGCTGTTTATATGTTTGCCTTCGCGTCTCTTTACGTACAGATTCCAGGTGAGTTTAGAGTTGTTTAACTTGCACGTATTGAACTAACGGCACGTTCATCAGTGAAATTAAACATGTCTTGCAGAACTGTCTGTGCAAAAAAAAAAAAAAAAGATTAGATGGAGCACGTTGACGCCTATTCAGAAACACCCAGACTGTAAAATCTAAGAAACTAGGCTATATTAAAATCTGGAACGTCTGAATATTAAAGCCTTACTTTCACTAAAGAGAAAATGCATTTTATATATCAGAAAAAAACGGAACATAAACAAAGAATCCTGAAAGAAATGCACTTATAACACAAACACACACACACACACACACCTGTCTGTCTATCTGTCTATCTGTCTATCTGTCTATCTATCTATCTGTCTATCTATCTATCTATCTATCTATCTATCTATCTATCTATCTATCTGTCTGTCTGTCTGTCTGTCTGTCTGTCTATATGTAAAGAGTATTTTTATCAGGCTCCTATGTTTATGTTCTGTTATTTAACTTTAATGGCTATAAGCAAATGCTTTTCATTGCCATCAAAGTGAAATGACTAAACCTAAACATAGGATCCTGATAAAAATGCTGAAGAGAAAAATTCAGATGGCACTTACAGGCTTTTGCATCTGATGTCTTCATATATATATATATATATATATATATATATATATATATATATATATATATATATATATATATATATATATATATATATAATTTCATAGTGTATGAATATAGTATTCATTAAGTGCTATGCAGGGTCCAAAAGTCATATAAACACACAAACGATGTGGGACCTTAAACCTGGAAATAAAGTTTTAGGATTCTGCAAAATTTGAAACTGAAAGTGACACAATGACATAAAATGAATCACTTTTCAGATTCTGCCCAATTTTTAGGTCACTAATCAGAAAGCATTTTGTGAGTTCTCTCTCTTTGTCTTTAGGGCTGTATGGGAACGAGGGAGTGCTTCCGGCGCGGTGGCAGCTGCGGGTGTCTGGGAAGAGTGTCGTGGAGCAGCTGAAGGATTCTCCCACGCTGCTGTGGTTCGGTCCTCGTCTGGGCTTGGACACGCAGCAGTGCATGGAGCTGCTGAGTCTGACCGGAGCTCTGCTCAGTTTAATGACTCTGGCTCTGCCGGTGCTCAGAGACTGCAGAGTCTTCCTGCTGCTCTGGATACTCTATCTGTCCCTCTACCAGGTACAGACTCCGTGAGAGGCCATGAGTGCTACACCAATATGTGGTTTTCACTGGCTTGTGTTATATATACAGAACAGGTAGCTTATGGCATGTAAAAGCTTTAAAAAAACTCCTTAAACCAGGTCATTGGCTGATGCCAATAATCAAACTAATGGCCAAATATTGGCCAATATATATTAATATACATAGTTTTTAATTGCATACATTTTTAAACGCATATTTACATAATTCATATTTGTAAGTAGATTTAAAGTGAATTTATTATAAATAATTTTCTAATTTGCTATCTTTAAACTATATTGAATGTAAAATTCTCAAAAGAAAAAAATAATCAAAAATATAATTCCAGCAGATATTTTTATGTTGTATCACTAATGAATAAAACATTGTGTACCGGTAATATAGTGTCTAATATATACTGTAGTAACATATACAGTATAATACAAAATATAAATACATATATATACAAATATAAACATATTTTCCAGACTATAAGTCGCACTTTTTTTCATAGTTTGGCTGGTCCTGCGACTTATAGTCAGGTGCGACTTATTTATCAAAATTAATTTGACATGAACCAAGAGAAAACATCAAAGAGAAAACATTACATTGTACAGCCGCCAGAGGGCGCTCTATGCTGCTGAGTGCTCCTGTAGTCTACACTGAAGACATAGAGCGCCCTCTCGTGGCTGTAGACGGTAATGTTTTCTCTTGGTTCTTGGTTCTAAATAAATGCGACTTCTAGTCCAGTGCGACTTATATATGTTTTTTTACTCATCATGACGTATTTTTGGACTGATGCGACTTATACTCAGGTGCGACTTGTAGTCCGAAAAATACGGTTAGTTTATTTTTAAACTTCATTGTCATATTATATTTGCAATATAGCTAACATGCTGTTGACCTTTACCTAAAAAAACCTGTACTTGTTGATTGATACTCATCACGAATACTACTTATCAAGGGGGAAAAATGTGAGATTAGAAGTTAATGGAAAAGATACTGAAATGCAGTGCTTCTTCTTTCTATAGGTGGGCCAGGTCTTCTTATACTTTCAGTGGTAAGTACTGGATCTTCTGTCACCACCAGATGTGTTATTGATTCACAAATGTTCTTATTCCCCAAATGAAGTTTGTTATGTAATGGTCTATAGCTTTGTATAACTGCCTTGTTTAACAGTCTTGACCTCGAGAGACACTCAGAGTGTTATTTACGGTAGTCTCACGTCTGTGTTAGTTGGAAATGACTTTCAGATCTGTCAAACATCTTGATCTCAGGGATAACCTCTTGCTGGAGACGGGCTTCTTGGCCATTCTCATCGCTCCCATGAAAATGCCCTGGTCTTCAAAGGTGCGTCTCCATGATAACGTGACTTTCTGGCTGGTGCGCTGGCTGTTGTTTCGGCTGATGTTTGCGTCGGGTGTCGTCAAACTGACCAGCCGCTGTCCCACCTGGTGGGGCCTGACCGGTGAGGAATCAGCTCAGATTTGGAGATTATATTTGTGCCAAAATTGTCTTGATTTGCTGCTGAAAGGTTCAAAATATCCTATTACACTTAAAACAACAGGTGACTTTTTAAAACTTTTTTACAGTATGTATTCTGCATGCACAAAATCCTCAAATGACCTGTTAAAGCACAGTGCGAGTTACAGTGTCCCACAATGCAGTGCTCTCAAGTTGACAAATGAAATGGAAACAGAATCTTTATTTTATTTTATATATATTTTTATGAACCACTAAAGAAGGCATACTTGCAGAACAATTGCTTTAAAAAAACAAACAAAAACAAAAAAATCTCCATAAATTAAACTTGCAGTGTAGTGAGATCATGTGACCATAATTTATTACATTCTTTCAAATGTTTTTCTTAAAAAAAAATAATAATAAAAGCTACATGAAAATATAATGGAAGTATAAATATACAGAAAATTGATATGTCATGGATTAAAAAAATATTATTTTAGATTGTAAGCGAATCATTTATTTGTCTTTATTTGTAGGTAGACTAACTGAAAATAATGTGTTGTTCCATGATCATTTATTAAAAAAATGTCACTAGTTTGAATAGGTAAGAGCAAATTGCCTTTTTTTAAAATAAATACAATATATTGTATGTATTTATTTATTTTAACGTTTTGCCTAAGATTTCATTTACAGTTTAATAAACAATTAAATGGTTTATTATTTTTAAGATTTTTATTTGTAAGTCTAAATGCATAATGTTTAGGCAGCAGATGCCTCTTCTGGAATGCAAAGTGAATTTTATTATTATTTTTTTTAAATAAATTTATTTTATGTGTGTATATATGTGTGTGCATATATATATATATATATATATATATATATATATATATATATTAGTGCTGTCAAAATTAGCGCGTTAACGCATTCGATTAATTTGAAATATTTAACGCGTTAAAATAAAATAACGCAATTAACGCGGTTGCAGTTTTTTTTATTTCCAGTTGTGGCCTTGTGTGTTCAACGTGCAAAGAAATATGGATAAGACCAAGGAAGGACTTTTAGACGGAAAGTTTCAGTATAAAACTCTGCCGGATTACTCTTCAGTCTGCCACAAGAAACATTATGACTGTATGACTGTAACAGTGCGTAAATCAGACCTTTCTGTAACGCTAACGTTAATAAGCTTAAACGAAAATAACGAAATAATTGTGTAGCGGAGTATTTTTTGTACACAGTGCCGCGAACTGTCAATCACTCCTGTGCGCGTGCATCACTGTCCTCCTCAGCTGCAGCAACTTGCGCTCTCTTCATCAAGCTTTAAAACAAAAAGGGGACAAAAAGATCATATTGTCTTTGTGCATAGGCTATAGATTAATTAGATAAATGAATATCTAAATTTGTGCCTTGCCGTCTACGGTATTTTTTTAGAACTTAGAAAAAAGATGCTGCAGCCAATGAACAGCCAGCGGGGGCTAGACCATACCTGTCAAGTATCCCGTTTTGGCCGGGAAATTCACGTATTTTACCCTTCTTGCCCGCCGTCCTCCCGTATTAGTATTTTCCCGTAAATCTCCCGTATTTATTTTTTTTTTTATTTTAACCTGCGTTATTAATAAAATAATAGTAATAAAAACATTCCCAATCTGAGCTCTGTCACTAGTCTCGCGATAACTGCCACCTGTAGTAGCCTGTCGCGAGGCGAGGGGTGTGTGAGGTCAGGTGACATGAGTTATAACGCGGGAAAAACAACAACAACAAAAGAAAAAACCGAGATGGATGATGGATGCTACGATAGAGAGTGAAGGCACACCTGCCAAAAAACCAAAACCCATGTGTAAATACCAGGATAAATGGGACAGCGATTTACTTTTTTAAAGAATGCAAAGTCTGCAACAAATTTGTACAACAACTCACTAAAAGAGTAAAAGAAAAGTTATGTGAAATAAAAAGAAAAACTGTAAAAGAAAAGCAATATGAAATGAAAAGAATGTGTGGAATGAAAATAAAATGTAAAGACAAGCAATGTTAAATTAACAGAAAATATGCAAATAAGCCTTTAAAAAAATGCTCTTCATATATACCCTTTTGTGTTTTCATTTGGGCTATAACACCTGTCTTAAAATGTAAGGGATACTGGAGCTTTGTTGGGGTGGTGGGACTGCTTGCGGTGGGCGCCGGAAAATTTCCCTTATTTTCAAATTCAAAACTTGACAGGTATGGGCTAGACTCAACCTCCGCAGACAGTTTTTAATGTTTATCAGACAATAAATACTCAAGATTTTGCTTTAGTATAACTCACAATGAGTTTCACACATCTTCTCCGGCCACGTTGAGTTGTTGACACTTAACAGTGGGAAAAGCGACACATGCGCTATTCACTTGTATAACTTAAGGGTGAATGGGTAATGTAGTTTCTGCTCTGGGTGGGATGAATTAGGAAGCTTGCATTGTGAAGGGCGCTCTGAAAATCGGCAGTGCAGGTAAAAGATTAAAACCTCTATTAAAACAGATGTCCAAATGAGCGTACCGGTACGCTACAAGCACGTTCTGGGCGCACGGAGAGGTGGCGATACGCTCAAGAGCTATATTTGGAAGTGGCGGTACTGAGTACAGGTGCGTACTGGCCCACTTAAAGCACTGGCAATGACTATACTTTGGAATTTTTTTGCAGTCCACTTAGAATTCAACATGGAAATCATTTTTGTTTTTTATTGGCATTGATTGTTTTGAAATTCAAATGGTACTTACATGCCTGTGTTTTTATTTCTGTAATAAATATGGCTTTCAAGCCAACAGTTAATTTGGAGGATATTGATGGTTTCTGTGTTAATCTGTGTTACAAGTTAAACAAAACTTCCAATAAACAATCATATTTTGAATTTAAATAGTTTCTTTGTCTTGAGTTTACATTAATTATTTACATTTTACATTTACATATCCAAAAAGTTTCAGTCTTTTAATTGCGATTAATCGCGATTAATCGCGATTAATTTTAAAAAATTGTGCGATTAATTAGTTAATTTTTTTTAATCGATTGACAGCACTAATATATATATATATATATATATATATATATATATATATATATTATATATGAGAGAGAGAGTTATTTACACATGTATTTTTCAAAAAAGCAGCATGCTAGTATTCCACTCTAATGATTAGCTTTAGTTTACTTTAAGTTGTATTAAATGACATAAAAGTGCTGCCACTAGACATATGTATTGCTTTTATTATGTCTGAAATAAAATATGCACATCATGTCATATTCATGTCAGTTCAGCGTCAAACAGCGTTCTGTTCTTGTCTCTCCAGCTGTGACCTATCACTATGAGACGCAGTGTATCCCGACCCCGCTGGCCTGGTTTGCTCATCAGCTGCCGGTGTGGTTCCAGAAGCTCAGTGTGGTGGGAACGTTTGTGATCGAGATCGCCGTTCCCTTCATGTTCTTCAGCCCCATACGAAGACACAGACTCGTCGCCTTCTACATGCAGGTGAGCGAGTGTGTGTGTGTGTGTGTGTGTTTGATCAGAAACGGAGAAGCTGCCCTGAGCTTGTGCATTAATGTGACACCTTGGTGTGTTACAGGTTCTACTACAGGTGTTCATCATCCTGTCTGGGAATTATAACTTCTTTAATATTCTCACCATCACCCTGTGCATGTCGCTGCTGGATGACCGACATGTGAACTTCTGGCTCCGAAGATCCACGCCGAAGACTGAGAGCAGTATGGATGTTTTTGAAAGAAGTCTCTTCTGCTCACCAGGGCTGCATGCGTTTGTTCAAAATAACAGTAAAAACAGTGAAATTTGACATCAGAAAGTTTTGTTATTTGAATATATTTTAAAATACAATTTATTCCTGTGATTCAAAGCTGAATTTTAAGCATCATTACTCCAGTCTTCAGTGTCACATGATCCTCCAGAAATCGTTCTGATATACCGCTTCTTGTTTTTGTTTTTTATGTGCTGTTTTAAGTACTAGATGATGAGGGAAATGTATGTTGTGCCCTGTTAGGATGAGATGTGAAAGCAGGTTCTCTTTTATTGTTGTTTTCCAGCATTGTTGCAGACTCTGTTCTCTTGGTTGGCCGTGATGTTAGAGATCGGCTCATACGCTCTGCTTGGCTACTGGAGCGTCAAATACTTTGACCTGCAGGTGGACTGGGAAAATAAGAGCGTCTCCTCCAAAACAGGTGAAGCTTTTGACTGTCTTATTCCGTTCACCTGTCGTTCAGTGCATTAATCTGTTTTTGTTTCCTCAGCATTCACCTATTTTGAGTTCAACGGCTTTCTGAAGACGGTCACGGTTCCCAGTATCTGGATTGGCGTGCTGTCTCTCACATGGGAGATCGTTTCGGCCATGTTTAAGTGAGTGTTGTGGGTTAGTTCCCATCTGATTGGTTGGCTCCGTATGTTCTGATAGAACAGATGTTTGTGTTTCAGGTGTGCGTGTGTGAGAGGAGTGTTGTGGCGTCTCTGGAACACGATCCAGTGGGCGGTTATGACTGCGGCGACAGTCTCCATGTTTGCCATCAGTCTGGTCAGCCAACTTCCTGTCTCTGTCATTATTATACATTTATAGTATTTCTTAATTTTTTGATTTGAAAAAAATTGTATTTTCTCTTTTAGTGGTCTTTTTTTTTCTAACATAAATGAAAAATAGAATTTTTGACTGTAATAAAATAAGCATGCTTTTTATATATAAAAATTTTTCTCTTAATGTTTATTTTAGTTTTATGAAATGTCAGGAGCACTACTTCCTGTTTGAGTGTTCTTAAAGGGATAGTTCACTCAAAAATGAATATTACCCCATGATTTACTCACCCTCAAGCCATCCTAGGTGTATATGACTTTCTTCTTTCATACGAATACAATCGTTATATATAAAAAAAAAAAGTCCTTGCTCTTCCAAGCTTTATAATAGCAGTGATTTGAGATTTTGAAGCTAAATAAAGTGCATCCATCCATCATAAACAGGACTTCACATGGAGTTTTGTAATTGGCATTAGCATCAGAAAATCTTGCCTTCCACATTTTTCTGTCAAAATCTCATTCAAGTTTCCACATGTTCAAACCTTAAACCTTTATCGCAATGTACACTGTGCACTTCAAGCATAGTGCACACAGAATTCTTTCTTTCTTTTTGTAAACTGTCTCTTTAAGTTATGTAGAAATGATGGCTCTAATAATGAAGTGTGTGTGCAGGTTCCCCACACCTACATTGAGTACGATGCACACAGTAACCTCTGGCCTGGGATCCGGACAGCGTTTGAGGTGACCGACCGTTACCAGCTGGTCAACTCGTATGGATTATTCCGGAGAATGACCGGGGTCGGAGGCCGTCCAGAAGTGGTCATTGAAGGCAGTATGGATCGCAACACATGGACGGTGAGTTTAAGTATTTGTAGAAGTGCTTAGTGTCTGAATTACAGCATTCCATTTTATGTAAAGGAGATATGTACAATATGAAACATATAAAAAAAAGGAAAAAAAAAAAAAAAAAAGTGAAATACTGGCTAGTAACTGAAATCAGTACATGTAAATATCTTATATATATATATAATTGTGTTCAGTAACTGTTGTTTTTATACTGTATGCAGGAGATCGAGTTCATGTATAAGCCGGGGAACATGAGTGCAGCGCCCCCTGTGGTGGCTCCGCACCAGCCCAGGCTGGACTGGCAGATGTGGTTTGCTGCTCTTGGGCCGCACACACAGAGCCCCTGGTTCAGCAGCCTCCTACACAGACTCCTGCAGGGCAAGCGAGACGGTGAGACCACGTGTGTTTGCTTGTGCATGCATGAGATTTAAATGCATCAAGTGCATCAGTCTGAACAAGATGCAATGTTTTGTACTATACTATACTGTGGAAATATTCCATGTGTGTGTTGTGCAGTGATCAGACTTATTCAGACAGATGAGTCTCAGTATCCGTTCAGCAAACAGCCTCCTGCTTACCTCCGAGCTCACCGCTACAAATACTGGTTTAGTGAGCCCAAAGAGGACGGGTAAGTGTGCACCAGTTTTCCTTTCCTTTACTTTTATTCTATTTTTTATTTTAAGATTTTGATTTATATTTATATATTCTTTATTACATTTTTTTTCTGTTTTAATTTTAGTTAAAATTATGTTTATTTACCGTATTTTTTTTGGACTATAAGTCACACTTTTTTTTCATAGTTTGGCTGGTCCTGCGACTTATAGTCAGGTGCGACTTATTTATCAAAATTAATTTGACATGAACTGAGAAAAATGAACCAAGAGAAAACATTACCGTCTCTAGCTGCGAGAGGGCGCTATAGGCTGCTCAGTGCTCCTGTAGTCTACCAATGTTATGTAATGTTTTCTCTTGGTTTTTGGCTCTAAATGAATGTGACTTATAGTCCAGTGCGACTTATGTTTTTTTCCTCATCATGACGTATTTTTGGACTGATGCGACTTATACTCAGGTGTGACTTATATTTATAAATTTGTATTAGTTTTTAATTAATCAACTTAAAATTACTTTTACTTTTAAATTTACTATATATATAATTATAGTTATTTTAGCACTGCAATTCTATATTATTATTTTTTATTTTTTATTATTATCTTTTTTTTTTTTTTTTTTTAACCTCATTGGTTGCATTTTCTGTCTTTGTGAATTTGTCATATTGGTTGTGTTTAGGTCATATCCTCAGAGATGGTGGAGACGGGTGTACGTGGAAGAGTTCTATCCCATGGTGCACCTCGGCGACTCTTACCTTGAACAGATGCTGGTTCAACATGGTTTAAAGGTAAGAAACAAGTCTGCTGTCCAAAGTGAACATGTAATTATTTGGGACTTGGGTATTTAAAAATTGGGACACATTTTAAATGTCGATAACCTCAGAGGAGAACAAACAGACCTAAAGTCTATCTGCAGGGTATTTTGATTCAACAAACAGTATTTTTTATCATTTTACTTGAACATGCACCAGCATAGATAAATACAGACATTTAATAGCTGAGATAAAGAGACAATGTGTGTTTGTATTATTTATGGAGAGATGATTAAATGAAGAAGAAAAACACAATGAAACTGTGGTTAAGATATTATTTGCACAAAAAACATGCCACTTTAATGCTTTGTAATATTTTTAAAAAACATGCACTGGTATAAGTGTTGGTATTTACAGATATTTACTATCCTGTGAGTGTTATAGCTGAGTAGCTGACAATTTAATGTAAAATTAATTTTATCTTCAGTCTATATATGAATATAGGGCTGGACAATGTGGGGGGAAAAACAACCAAAATTATATAAAAAAAAAACTAAAATCTTGTGCTTATAATTCACTGACTATAAATGGTTTTTAATACAATTATTATTATTATAGTAGTATACTACTACTAATAATAATATAAACATTACAGAAAAAAATCACAAATTATTATTTTTTTTTTTTCATTTGTGCAGCCTTGTATGAATACTTAAGATAATGAATGAATACATGAATATACAAGTTAAAGTCTTGGTTATTATTTTTTTTTAAATGTTATTACTATCCATTGCTATGATGTTTCTGGCCTATTGGCTTAAGTCAAAAGAGTTGACTCTCAAATATTTCTAGTTTTTTGGTCTCTAGATATGGCTCTGCTCACTCCTTCTCCCTCACAAAGTCATGTCTTGATTAATGAAGATTAGTTTTAAAAGTCATTTAGATCTCTCTGTTTGTGTCCTTCAGGATAAAGCTCCTCCGAGGCGCAGCTCGACTGCTTGGCTGCCGCAGTTATTGCGTCTTGTTGGTCAGCATGCGCGTGAGATACCGACTCCTCTTCTGCTCTGGACTCTCTTCAGCTCGGCAGCGACCGTGTGTCTCCTCAACTCTCTGAGATCACGTGCACATCATCACCCCCGCGAATCACTCCAGAACAAACACGCAGATAAACAGACCGCAGGATGGACGCGCTCCGATGTGGCGGAAGAGGATGTGAAGAGACTTGAGGAGGAGGATGTGAAGGATGATGCAGAGGAAGATGGAAAAGAGCAGGAAGAAGATGCAACAAGTGAGGAAGAACAGGAAGGAGAAATCGAAGAGGAAGTGAACACAGAGGAAACGGACGTGGACCGCCTAAGGAAAAGGAAGTGAGGTTTTTCTAAATGGCTTTAAATGAAACTCTGGACTATAATACCAGCTCAGGGTAATGACATCTACCCTAAAACATCAGCACTTACACCTCGTTGACTCTTCTCTGTTTTCACAGGCAGTTTTGAGAGATGTGGGCAGTGTAGTGAGCCATTGGTGTTCCCCAGTAGTGTCCTGGATGTTCATGTAAAACCGATTGAAGGGCCACACTGCAAAACTTTTGTCCTATTGACTTTTTTTTTGTTTGCAAAATAAGGTAGGCTATTGTTTTTCCCAGTATGCACTAACTGCTTGCACCCTACATAATATATTACAGAAAAGCTGAATGTCTTCCACCAAGAGACCTGAAGATAACTGTAAGAAACTGTACATTTAAATACACATACTGGACCTCATTAAACAGAAGAGGGAAATTGATGTTTTTAAAATCATAATTTACACTTTGAATGAAACCTAATTCCAAAAACGGCACTTATTTTGTGATTTTATGAACAATTTAGACACAATCATTTGTTCGGCTTGTGTTTTATGAATGAAGCCCAGTGTGTGTTGTGCCTTACAGTAAACCAAGAGCATCAGAGAAATCTAGATCACAGAAAATATGACATTTTTAAATAGTCTTTCACTTCGACTGTCCACATGAAACTGTTTATCAGACTGTAACTGGTTATGGTCTGTGATATTTGTGTATTGTAATAACATATTTGGCCACTGTGATGTAGTATTGCTTGTCTAGTGTGTTCATATGAGTGAAGATGTGCAAAAACACAACACTCAGCTTTAATGTTTTGTAACATTTGTAATAAACGTAGAAAAATAAACCTTGACATGAGCGCTGTTATTTCCAAAGAAGTTCTAATTTGAAACAATTTAAGGTAAAATTCATTTTTATCTTAAATATACATAAAAATACATCAGATTCTAATACAGTAATAATATATGAGATAAAGTTTTGGATGGTAATAATTAATATTTATTTTTATTTTACATTGTAGGAAAGATTCCCACAGTTTAAATTCTACTTTTTTCTTTTTTTTTTACACATTGTTCACCTTTATCATTTTATTTAACTTTATTTTCTTTAGTTTTATCTGAAGAAAATTCCAAAGTGCCAAAGTTTCATGGATGCTTTCTAGTTTCACCCATTTTTATTGAGCACAGAGCGAAAACTAGACGTTATTTGAGGTGTCACTGAGGTGAATGTCAGATACTGACCAGGTTCAGCATCCTCATGGTTGAGCTGAGATTGTGTTGTTCGACGAAGATCTAGATGTTTGAGATTGGTGCAGCGACAAAAACTAATCCAGTGAATTATTATAACACATACTTATGTTTTTTTTGACTGTACTAAAGCATAAAAACACTATAATGCATGTGCAGATATTCAGGAAGCATGCCACTATATGTCAAAATAATAGTAGGCTATGCTTGAAAACTCATTATTAGCACAGTACCAGTAGGCAAAAATACCCATTACTTATTAATCAAAGCTTTTATTCAGCCAGTGTTTGATCAAAAGTGCCAGTTAATACATTTATAATGTTATAACAGATTGCTACCTCAAAAAAAAAAGAGCTGTTTTTGTTACTTTCTATTCATCAAAAAATCCTGAAAAAAGTACCGTATTATGGTTTCCACAAAAATATTAAGAAGCACAACCGTTTTCAACATTGATTTCTGAAAGATCATGTAACCCTGGAGAAAATTCAGCTTTGCATCACAGGAATATATTACATTTTTAAAATATATATTACAATAGAAAACAATTTTAATGTTGATAATATTAAGGTTTTTACTGTATTTATTAACAAATAAATGCAGCCTTTGTTTGCAAAAGAGACTAACTTTACAGACATTAAAAAATCTTACCAACCCCAATCATTTGAAACAGTAGTGTAACTGTTTATAAAAAATGGTGTATTTTATCTTATTCTTTTTGCTGTTTTTCTCCAGAGTTAAGATATATACATTTGTATTATTATTATTTTTTTTTAGTGTCTGAGTACTCTAGTATAAGTGTCATGGTGGGCTATTGATAATATTATCAGTCATGTCACACAGTGGTAATGATCTGCGCATGTATGTGTCTGTATTCTGTTACAGCTGCCCACATGACCCTAACAAACAAAAACAATAACCACTTGCATTTGTTTTGTTTATTGAAACCGCTAAATCATATTAAAATGCACAGCACTGACACACAACTACAGTCATTAAATACTTCCTTTACAATATTTACACAAGCTTTTGTTAACTTAGAATTAAATAACATCTCTTCCATTCAAGTCAATGGCATTAAAGAAGGAAATCGATCATGTCACTTTTAAAGTGCTTTGTTTAAAAGAAACATTTTTAAAGTTTAAATGGGAATATACAGTGATCCCAAAAGGTATGTGGACACACAAAGTGGCTGTGTGTAATTATTCGAAGTGAAAATGCTGTCTCCAATCCTAGTGTAAAATGCAGAGACAGCTGTAAGACTTCTATTTCCCTGGAGCGTGTAAACAGCGTGGGTCTGAAGCTTGTAACATAACTCTGTTGGTTTGAGCGGCATAACAAGTTGACACTGGTTCAGCCAGTGGTGTGAGTTTGAGGTTTTTCCAGCCAATGGCTGATGGGAGGACAGTTCAGGAAACATGCTTAAAAACAGTTACCATTAAAGGGATAGTTCACCCAAAAATGAAAATGTAATGTTTATCTGCTTACCTCCAGGACATCCAAGATGTAGGTGACTTTGTTTCTTCAGTAGAACACAAACAGATTTTTAACTCAAACCGTTGCAGAGTGGATGGGAATCATGTTTTTTGAGGGTCATAAAACATACACAAACAAAACCAAATGAAACCCTGCGGCCCGTGACGATTCATTGATGTGTAAAGACACAAAATGATCGGCCTGTGCAAGAAACCGAACAGTATATGTGTTTTTTTATCTCTGATTTTCACCGCATTGTCTGAACTGACCTGAGTTCAACTGTCCAGGCTGAAGAAGCAGCTCTCAGACAGTTCAGACATTGCGGTGAAAATCGAAATGTAAATACTAATCAATTTCTTGCAAAAACCAGGCCAGGCTAAGTTTCTGAACACTGAAATAGAAGCTTGTATGTTAATCTTGGCGATCATACTGTGTGTTAATGTTAGATGACGTCAGAGTTGCAGAAGTTCGTAAGGAGTTGCTTTAACAGATGCTTGTTTAGGGGACGTTACAGTAAGCACTTTGAACTCTTATTTCAAGCGATCAAGAGAATATGATTTCTCATGACAGCACACCATTGATTACACCATTTGTTGAGTTTGTTCCCCGCTGGTGTCGGCGGTCTTCTGTTGTCATATTTCTGGATAGGTTTTTGTTGTGCGGTCATAGTCTTATCCATAACTATGTGGACTTCTGGGATTGATTGGTGCATCTTGCCGTCCGTGTGGGCCGTTCAGCTGGTAGAGACGGTGGCTGAGGTTTTGTACCTGGCATGTGCCGAGGACGCATCCCACACGCATCCGCTGACCCTGTGGATGACTGTGTGATCCTCTGAGGTCATGCCGATATTCCCGGAAAGGTTCCCTGTTTTGATTGGCTGCTGTGTTGGTCTGTTTCAACGGGGGTCCTTTATGCAGGAGGGCCCTCCAGACCGCACGGCGCTCCCTTGCCCCGACACTCGAAGCTATTGAAGGAATGGTGATGGTTTCCATGAAGATATCACCCTTAGTTTCTGAAAGCTTTCCGGGTTTGCTGGGAAAACTCGATCTGGTGAGGGAAAGAGAAATAATCTGGTTGACCTCCAGTGGAGCACATGCCTGCATTGACCAGGTCTGTTTAAAAACATCATTCAGACTTCCACATAGAAGCTGACTTAGGTTAAGTATTAAAGTAGAGGCTCTGCAGCATTAAGACCAATTTAGGTGGAGCCTGTTATTAATCAAGCGTTTCTCTGGCTGTAGTCTGAGCTATTTGTGGCATGCATTAATATTCCCTCACTCTACAACACACTCCTTCTTCAGTCTGGCTCCTCAGGAGGCATTCTGAGCATTGTTTAAATATCGATTAAGAAAAATAAGGGATATAAAATCGTTAGGCTGAGGTCTCTGACTGTGTTAGAGGGTTATGTTATGTGGTGTTTGGCACTATATTTGCTATTAATTTAGTTATTGTATATGTAAAAGAGTTATTTAAGGTAAAGTTTGAAATTGCTGTGTCACTACACTTTAAAAATTGATTGTCCAAAATGATAAATTTAGTAAAATATTGAAAATGTTTACAGGATAAAATATGATTCCTGTCTTCTTTTTTAATTTCACGTTTAATTTGATAGGTTTTTCTTGTTTCTTTGTAATTATTTGTGATTATTTGACATTTCCGAGTTAAAATAGTTTTTTCTTTTTAGGAAAAAAAGTTGTAATACAGTTTTCATGAATGGTAAGCTGTTTGGACAGCAATTGGAAAAATAATAATAATAATAATATGTATATGATATTATATCACACTATAATTTTTTATGCAGATATATTTATATATTTGTAAATTCTAATCATGATATCAGAGTATCTGTATTAATGCATGCATGTGTCCGAGTGTAGGTGTTACAGACCGTGTGTCAGTGTATGTGTTTACGGTATGCATCAGTGTGGGGTATAAGTTAGTACTTTAAATTTAAACCTAATCTGAATCAGAATGTTTCTGAACAGGATTAGTCTGGATGCAGTAGCATAACACACACACTATCAGTGCATCTTTTTCTTTTCCTTTTCCATAACACACTTCTATAACTCAAATTGGTTAAATGATTGCATTAATTAAGTCAACCGGAACCCATGCAAACCTTTGTTTAGTACTCAGTTTGACGTCTGTGATAGCAAACCTGTTGGAAAATATAGCACAACCATTGATACTAGACATGTTTTAGGTGCCAGATGTATTGTGCAGTGAATATCTGAAATTATGCGGTGAGTCTGTTAGCAGAACCGGAGATGTGGGACCGCCGGGGCTCAGGGTCAGTACAGGTCTGACTGTTTGTGTGTGTGTGTGTGTGTGCTGCACTTGCTCCTTCATATCATTAAATGTGGTCCAGAGCAGGAAAGACTGAACAAGCCTGGAATCATTGGAGTTTCCAAAATACATTCCTCATTTAACATGCGCTACACACACTGCTTAACAACAAAACACACACTGCTTTCCCTCTTGTGAAGGTCACCATCAGCCTAAATGCTGTCAAACCTTTCCTGAACAACACATCTACGTCATTAAGAGCTTCAACAATGTTTTAGTCTGCCTGTCTGCCTGAATCGATTTGGTGCGTTCTATCTATCTACTGATCTGTCGTTCTGTCAGCTGTTCGGTCTGTTGTTCTATTGATTGTTTGGATATTCTATAATTCTGTTCATTGTTCTGTCTATAAACCCACAAACTAAAACTTCTTTTCCTAAACTTTCAAACAAGTCTTTGTCAAGCCAGCATTCAAACTCTATATTGACAAACTTTCCTTTCTAGTTAAACATTGAAATGTTTACATTTTTAATGTTGAACGTTTCTACTTTCTTAAATATAAACGTAAAAATCCAATTCAGCCCCTTTTCCTTTTTGATGACACAGTTCAAATTTGATTCAAATTCAGGAGTTCTTTTATCAGTGAACTCTTGCCTTTGGGTTTCAGCTTCTTCCTGTTACATGCACTTTGTACTGTAATTGCTTTCACTTACACTATCGTGATGAAATCCGGCTTCTTATCTTAATTAGTTTGACACCCTTTGTTGTAGTCATATGTATGATTAGATAAGAAAAGTCCCTGTGCATCATAAGTGTATACTGAATTGAAATCAGGCCGGAGAGCAGCAGCCAAGCACAGTTTCTCCATCACCCCGTCCCAGCATAAGCCCTTCTAAGCCTCTTCCCCAAGCTAAAGTCCTACGGTTTCACTGCTCCATTCATACACTTCAGTCTCTGATTCTAGATTACACACACACACACCCAAGTGTCTGTGAATATGGAAGACAGCATACAGGGTGAAGAGTCTCTTGGATTGTAGAGTAAGAAGAGGAGATGTATTTTGATTTTTTATTCTGACGACTAGTCAATGAGGAAGTCTGTAAGTTTCAGTTTGAGAGAGAGAAAGAGAGATCCAACATTAGTGCCCTGCATGGGGCCTGACGGAGAGATGTTAGCATGCACAAATATCCATCTTAGTCGCACAAACTGTTAAGAATGATGTTGCAATCCACTCACTGAGAGTGCTCGAGGGGCTAATTTGGGGGGAAAAACTGCTTAAATCCACCTTACGTAAATTCATTGTGCCCTTACACGAGTGTGTACGCAAAAGAGGATTTAATTTCCAGTTGAACATTAAAATCCTAAATCACTTGCTGTTTGTGACCTCACACCATCTGTTTGACCTTTTCTCACATTAGGCACTCACTGCGTGTACAAATTTATCCTGTAACCTTGTTTCACTTTTGAAGGCCACAGACTTATTGTTAATAAGAAAAACTGCCTCGACCCATCAGGAGGGGGAGCCACTGAGGTGACAAAACTCAAACCAACAGGTGAAGTAACCCTCAGAAGGTATGGACACACTGAGTGATAGCAATAAAATGATGTCACACATCTGATAACAAACACAGTAGTGCTTTTTCAGAATATAAACATTTTAGCAACTACTTGCTATAAGTGACTGCTTTAGTGAACCAGTAGCCAGTACAAATACTTGTATGTTTTTCAGCATATCTAATATTATATCTACTGTTTTACCATTTAAAAACTGCATTTTGTAGATATAATTATGTATAAAATGAATGCCACTTAACTGAATAGTTTATATTCAATGCAATTTAAGAGTAATGCAATTTAATCAAAACGTTTGGAGGTATGTGGATTGTGTTGAAGGCGTGATTCTATGTTGCATCCTGCACGTCAGAGTTAGAAATAGCCTGATCCATATCGTGAGTAAGTGGTCACGATGGGGAAATCTGAGAAACTACGTTACAGGTGGCACGTCTCTTTTGCGCTCCTTGTGCCAAATGCAGACAGTCAAGTGACACACATTATCTCATGCAGAGCTACAGGTCACACACACACACACACACACACACCCATGTGGCAAGCCATTTTAACATATATTCCGTATAATAATTTTCCATGTATGTTTATTTAATAGCATTAATAATCCTCAATTATACTAGTAAAATAAGCCGAAAGTGTCTAGTATCTTCTTCAGTTTCACATTCTTTGGATACTAATAGACTACTTATTTCAGTTGAATACACAAGTATTCAATGTTCACTTGTACTTATTCCTTGCATAGTATTATTTACCTTCCTTTGCAACTAGTTACTATATTAATATTTACTTTACTGATATTTATTCATAAGAAAATTGTATTTATTACAATAATAGGGTTAATTTAGGATAGCAATTTACCAGTCATCCCATTAGAAACAATTGTCCCGATTTACCTCAATTAATTCTAACACTGCATGTTATAGTTACAATTGTTTTGTTTTTTAACTTCTGAATTGACAAGATGAAAATTTAATTCACTATATTGTAGAAGATATTTAAAATATGTATTGCTTACAAATATGGTCAATACTGACAATAGATTATGAATGTTAAAATGACTTGCCATGAACATACTTAAACTTTAGCTTAGCAATCTATGTCATGTCTGCTTTTTACATAAGAGTAATGGTAACACACTTTACAGTAAGGCTTTATTTATCTGCATTTATTAACCCTGAACTAACAATGAATCATAACATTTATTATTCCTAAGTGTCAATTTCAACATTTCATTTTAAAAATGCATTAGTGAAAGCTGCATCTGTTAAATTAGTGCACTGTGAACTATCATGAACAATAACATAAATTAATAAATTATGTAAATAAATTAAATAATTAAGTTAATTTTAGGTAATGCATTGACTAATGTTAACAATTACGATATTTTATTACTAGATTTAGTTGCATACAAGTTTTACATAAACCTTAGCCTTAGTTATACTGAGATCATCGAACACAGTGTTTGTATAATGTATATATACAGCAGCTTCCACACGTCAGATGTGTGGCGCGCGCGTCTCTCACCTGTTGCGCAGCGTCAGCGCGAGTGTTTGCAGAGGCAGAAGAAACACACACACGAGCAGCAGAGGTTTCATGCCAGCAGCTGGTTCTCCCCTACAGTCCCAGAGAATGAGGTTGAACTTATTCACCCCTTACTTTAAAAGACACTCTGATATGGAGAGGATACCGATGTTTCCCGCTCACTTCATGTAATCACGCGTGTGTAAGACTGAAATCGCAGAAAACTGCAGGCTCTCAAGGATGGAGCAGATGCTTAAATACCGAGAGGGAGGAGACCCGGGAGAATCGACACTCCACGTGCTGCACTTAGCTGAACTACAGTTATTATGAATCAGTAGCTATTATGTATCCTCCTTACAGCAATTAATTATTTCATATCCCAATATAGACTTCTGAGACTCCACAGGCGCTTGATTAACTAAAATTAACTATAATGTTGTTATAATTTTTTTAAATCGATAGGTAGAAAGAAAGAAAATATTAATACATTTTATATTTTTTATATAGATGGGTACATAGAATGTTGTGGTAAAACATTTTAATTATTTGATAGATAATGGCTTATGCCAAGCCTTTTTGAGTATGTGTCATGATATAAAAATATAATTGCGCTGTCAGGTGTGACATTGTGGCTTAATTTAAAGGTCAGAGACGATAACAGAAGTGTGTGTTCAGTTTTATAGAGCTCACTGTGTCCTGTGCCCTTTTAAAGAGGATTTTAAACAGTCACTGATGCTTGTGTGTTTTGGTGTCTCTCTTGTGAATCTTGTTTAAGCTCATTTTACAGTTAGACTTTGACCTCAGTGTGATTTTTTTTTTAAGCAAAGCAAACCGTATAATAGCACTAAACAAGGCTTTTCGATTGTCGTTTTGCATGATTGTGTTTTTATACCTTAGCAGCATAAAGGCCAAGTTTGTTCAGAGGCTTCTGGTTGTCTTTTTTTTTTTTTTTTTTTTTTAAGTTTAGGATGTTTATTGTATCGCAGTCTCATAAATGATGGCTGACTTGGGTGCCTCATTTTTTGAAAAAAGTTATTTTACTAGTTTAATTTACTAAATAGATGCATTTCGCAAAATGTTGGAATTCTGTTGTGTATTGGTAATGTTACTCTTATGATTGATAATGATTTTCAGGACTGATATGTAACTCTCATTTTCATGCAATATAAATAATTAGCATTAGCCCTCGAACTGGTTTGGTTTCTGCAGACACCTCCTGAGCTGGAGTGTGTGTGTGTGTGTGTGTGTGTGTGTGTGTGTGTGTGTGTGTGTGTTTTGCGTCATGGGTCAGACAGATACGCTTGCATTCATGCCTCAGTTCTCTCAGACAGAGCTGCCTGCTTGTGTATTGTGTTGTGTGTCTGTCCAAGTGTCTCTCTTCTCTTCATTATTATAATATGAAACTCAAGCAAAATATTACTATAATCCTATTAAAATTGTATTGTAGAATTCAAATGTTGTATTGTTTCAGATTAAATTCAGATGAGATATATTAATCTAGAATGTTTTTTTCAACATAGATCTTTTGTTTTTCAACACTATTTGATGTTAGATTAAGAATATCTAGAAAGAAAAAAAAATACAAGTTGACACCCATTTATTTTACAATAATTTCTACAGCATTGCATGCAATAATAAAAAAGTAAACAACCTCCATTCGTTTTCAGATTTTTTTTTACCCCCCCAGATTTTTTTTTGAGTGCATTCATCAAGCTCAACCATTCAGCCCTGCTACTAAAGTTATATACTCCCCACCCCCATTTTTTTTTTTAAATCAATAATAACAAACTAGCATTTGCTTCCAAAATAGCTATATTTATTCAAATTTAGACTGAATTTTGAACCATGTTAATTTAGTGTGCATATGCAATCAAATGTATTTAGACAGTCCTTTATTTTGGTTCCAGGTTGCAAACACTGCCCTCCTGAAGTAGATTGCCATTTTTAAGAGTTCAGGGATCCTATTTTGTTGTAAATGACCTCTGATCCAACACCTGAACACAATATAGACTCTCTCTGTTTGCTCTCTTACAGAGACACTGAGAGGCTGACTGCAATAAGACACAGCAGTCTATTGAGGACCGCTACTGTACTTTACTGTACTACAGTCCCTCTCACCCTGTTCATTCCTCCAATCTCAGCCCATCAGCAGGTGCCCTGAAAGATGAATCAACCAATCACATCTCTGCACTGATGTTTCAATGGTCAAGGTCTTTATTTCAACTTCTTATCCAAACACTGCTGTACAAGGTTTCACAATGTAGTGCTAACAGCCCTTTGGAGTCGAGTCTTTTGATTAAATATGTGTGAAAGTGTGTTTTAAATCTCCATAACTCTAGTGTTCAGCAGATGTTAGGGCACAAGTGTGTTGGTGCTGTGTTGGATGGTGAAAGTCTTTTTCAGTGACATTTTCCCTTTGCTTCCCCCTGCTGGAGCAACACATGTATGTTCACTCAGTGCTTTGACACTGAATTTGGATATGCATACTATCATACTATAATACTTATCTTACTGTTTAGTAAGAATAGTAAGCTATATCAAACTATATATCAAGCTATATGAAAAGTACAGCATGTTTGAAGTACTAGTTCACTGCTTCTGTAGCATATTGAATGTTTACTCAGTTTAATATTGAGAATTTTCTCTATGCATGAATAGATGGTATATTCTTGGAATGTGCAGTATACACACTTCACTGGGCTGTATGTATCCCTCAATGCAAAATGCTTCACTTGTCTTTTTCATGACTCATTTGACTGATCTTCTAAAAGTGAACACATTTTTACACAAACATGGACTTCAATGCAAACCAACAGATTCATTAATTATTCACCCATTGGGATTAAAAACACATAATGTGGTTAAGTCATGTGACAACAGTCTAGCATGCTGCAGTTTGAAATATTTTGCATGTGCTATCTACTAACCCTGATTGCACACATACATCACGGAAATGTCCATTTGACGACTGCAAGATATATTTGTTTTAGTGTTTGCTCATCTGCTACAGTATATGCCTATAGGATGTTTCCTATCAGTTGTCAAGTAGGTAGACATTTAAAAATTTTGTTAAGATGTTTATGAATCTGAAAGACGTCTATCAGATGTTTGTAGCTACACAGCAGATGCTTTCCAGATGAATTGGTCTTTAACAGACATATAGATGTGCTTTCTGGGAAATGATATGCTATTTTTTTAAGCAGTATATGGTATATACGATGTATAATAGGCTAGTACACTAATACACTTGTGTGTTCAAGAAATGTAATGTCTGTCATCCCAAAATTCAGTTCCTTCGTACTAAAATAGTTTGCAGAGGATAAAAAGGCAAAGAAATAAATTTACTGATGCATGAAAATGGCTGGATGCAGTGAGTGTGTATAAACGGATCTAATTTCTCTCATGAACCAGTCAGACCAGCTCTCCACGGTGTGTATTCATGTGTACATTTCTAATATCCTCAGGGTTGTTCATTTATGAATGCTCAGGATTGAGGAGAAACATCTGATCTCTCTCTTTATCCTCGTATCCCTCTCTCTTTCAACACACATGAACATGAACCAGCACTAAACTAATAAAAGACCATCAGCAGAATATTATGGCTATTATTCTATCACAGTATCATTCTAGGATTTTTATTCCAAATTTCTTTATTACATTTTCTGCATGGAATTCATTCTACTGTCGGTCTTTTGTTTGCTAATCGTAGTAATTATGTTCAAGTCACCGTTTGTGAATGATTTATTTGCCATAATAAAGCACCTCAGTAATGGTGTATGCAGTAGCACAGGCTTTTTAAATCTCTTTCCTTATCTTTCCTAAAAAGATGCGACGGGATGCGAGTCCAATCAGGACATTTTGATTTAAATAGAGCTATAGAAATAGAAATCACGTGACCGAAAAACTTTCTTTTACATGTTACAGTTATGACTGGTTCAGATAGCTGCATTTATTTGATCAAAAATAAATGAAAAGAGTAATATTATTACAATTTAATTCCTGTCATATTTCAGAAGCCTTCACTCCAGTCATTATTAATGTTGAAAACCGTTGTGTTGCTTAATGTTTAAAACCTGATACCCCCCCCCCCCACACACATCAATCAATTTTTAAACCTAAATATTTTGTAACATTATAAATGTATTTGTAACACAAATTTATTTACTGTAACCAAATCACTTTTGATCAATTTAATGCATCCTTGATGAACAGAAGTAATAATTTCTTTCAGCAAAAAAAGTGAGCTTAAAGTTTTAAATGACAGTGTATCTTTTTTTTTTTTTCATTGGTTGTGGCAGACAACCACACAAATTGGCAATAGTTTGGTCATAATTTGCAGTTCCCAGTGCTCCCAGATTTCTAAGAATTGAATCTTGGCAAAATAAAATTGCCCACTGTTCACACTTGGCACTAAAAAACTACTCCTAGGCGGGGCTTGCTGCACTGTCCAATCAGAGCTCAGTCTGAAGTTGATTGACACACTCTAGTTCTACTGGGACAAAACATCAAAGGGATTCTTCATGTAAGATCAAAAAAGGAACTGTCCTAAACAGAGCACTTGATTTGGACGTGTGGACTTACAGTCTTGTGGGCTTCACTTAAACGTGTCCATTAGGTGTCAAAGGTATAGAGTGTCCCATTTGTGAATTTTCTGATTCACAGGGCTCACACGTATATTTCTTGTGTGTGTGTGTGTGTCAGCATGTGAGCACTGCGATGAGCTCGTCGATCGGCGCCGTCTCTGAGGGCTCCAGCAGTCTGAATGTGTGGCTGAAGGTGATGAAGTGTGTGAAGAGTGTGTTGAGGTGCGGGTGTATCTCCACAGCGATGGCTTCTTGGTAGTGGATGCTGAACAGGTGAGCCAACGTACGGAAGAGCATCAAAAAGATCTTCTGAATCAGGAACATGAATCCAGAAGGGAACGATGACCCTAAACACACACATATATAGTTCAGATCATTTGGACCTCACATGGTTAAAGCTATGTTGAGAACTTCATACCGCTCTTGGTAGGAAACACACGCTCATCTGTGAGTATCTCCTGGATGTAGGACAAGGCGTAGTCGATGTAGATCGGAGCTGAACACTTCAGTTTCTTCCCCTGATCGTCCGTCCATTCATACAAACTGAACACAACCAAACAATTCATTAGTATCCCTTACGAAATATTGCAATTGTAATCATGCACTATAACATATTTTCAATGTTTACAGTAATGTATAATGAAATGACCGGATGTGATTCACATGTAGAATTATTATAATGATGCTTCAGCATTAATCAGTTACACCGTTCCTGGTGTTTTTGCAGTCACTGCTGTTGTTTGGGACAACAAAGCTACTTTTATATAAGGGTTGTTTAGGGTTTTTTCTTGTAAATAATTTAATTGGGTGTTGTTATCTGCATGCATGCTTGATGAATCATATTAAAATAAACCAGTGATAACCAGAATAATGCAAATAAAAATTATATATAACAATTGCAGATACATTGTTATATAAAATCACAGTTTATTATTATAATAGGAAAAATATACATTGATTTACGATTCAATATATATGTTATATACTATTAATTTACTATATATATATATATGTGTGTGTGTGTGTGTGTGTGTGTTCACAGGTTTCAAATTTCACCTTCAGTGTTTCATAAAATGTTTTATTGTAGTTTGTTAAATCCTGTCTTGGTTTTACCGTGGAGCTTCCATCAAAGTACCATAGTGACTGCAGAGCTACTACTGTAAAACTGTTATCATTTTGTCTCGTAAATATGATAAACTGTTGCTTTGGCAATATTTTGTAAGGCATACATACATCTCATTTTATGCATTTTTTCAAGCTGTGAAATAAGTTAACTAGCTGTAATGACGTGTGTTTGTTCTGCTCACAGGTTTCCTGAGCTTTTGGCTGCCGGACATGTTGTAATTGAGCAACAATCAGACAGAGCGCTGAAGAAGAGGGTAGTGTGCTGGAAAAATGACACCGCTGGAAGAGACGGTAAGATGAGTTAACACACATGACACACACAGAGCCTAACAAACCCACAGACCACTGCCAAACTATCTGATGTTTATTGGTACATGCTATTTTTTATTTTGCATCGTTTTCTTTTATATAAATATATATATATATTCTAAGTGGGTGATCTCACGTCAGAATACATTAAGCTACAGACAAGCCTTTATTCAAATGTCTAGATAAGCCCAACACATTCCCATCATTCCTTTATGTGTTACTGAACATTAATAATATGTTATGAAATATCTGACATTTTCTATCGCTAGTGTATTGTCTCAACCACTTTTGAGTGTATCATCATCTGTTTAACTGTAAATGGCATTAGGTGCTCTCTGACTAGTGTGTGTATTGAATTTACACACACACACACACACACACACACACACACACACACACACACACACACACACACACACATATATATATATATATATATATAAAAAAACACTAAACACTTTTTCCAAAAAAAAAATGAAAATCTTTATATATATTTTTTAATTCATTTATTAATTAGTTGTAAAAAAAAAAACTGTAGTTGTAGGATTTAGGTTAGGGTTTCTTTAAAAGAAAATGCAAATATATATATTTTTTTGGCAGTCATTTTTTATATTTTGTTTGTGATTTTGGACACTTACTGTTAGTTGCTATCCACTCCTGCTGGTCGAGGCCGTGTGGAAGGGCAGAGAGGGTCAAAAGGTCGAGATCAGTGATGCGTCTGGACAGGAAGTGATCTTTCAGGTAAGGTCTGACCTCAGCAGATGGGACTAAATGTAGACTTTTATTCTTTCTGTCAACAGAACATTCGGTGAGAATTCACAGCAGAGCGATTTATTACATTTTGATAAAAGCTCTTTTTTGTATATATATATAATTCACTAGTGAATTGTGCACAGTATGACCAGGAATGGAGTGTCAAACAGAGTAATTTTAAACATTTATGCATTTATGCTTTTATTCAAAGTGACTTACAAAAGAGGAACAAAAGCAATTTTTACAGGTTTATTTGCCAACTAGATTAGGAAGCAAGATAGAGAAGAGGAGAAATGCAGAAATGTGCTGATATATAAATGCCTGTGTGCCTGGCTGGTTTTGTGATGGGAAATTCTTTTGCAGTGAGCTTGTCTGCTAGTTAATTTGTGTTTAAATGGTTAAGCTGGTGTGCAAATAACAAACAGTTTGTGAATACACACAGAGTGACGTTACACAAGGACACACAGGGATGTAGTTTAGTTGTCATGTGTGCACATGGGGCTGGTCGATTACTGTATGTACTCAAAGGAGTTGTGTTCACTTGTTCATGTTTTCCGACAGCGTTAGTGAGCAATTAGCACATTCTCACTGGAAAGAGTGCTGCTTTCTACTGTAGACAGCGCTAATCATTTTCATTCATGCAAATGAGGAAAAACCACACACAGGTTGGCCTGACGGAGCTCGCTGAATGTGTAATATTTATTTATTACATTTACTTTTTATTCAAAGCATTGCAGAAAATAAGTGTGATAGATTTGCAGATATATATATATATATAAACTACCAGTCAAAATTTTGGGATCAGTAAAACTTGTATTGTTTTTTTTAAAGAAGTCTGTTACACTCATCAAATGCATTTATTCGATCAAAAATACAGAAAATAACAGTAATCATGCAAACTGTTATTACAATTAAAAAATAATGCTTTCTATTTTAATATCCTTTAAAATATAATTTATTTCTGTTAAGCAAAGCTGAATTTCCATCATCCATTACTCCAATGTAAAGTGTCACATGATCCTCAAGAAATCATTCTAATATATGGATTTATTATTAGAAATATCAATGCTGGCAACAGTTGTGCAGCTAAAATTTTGGGTGGAAACTGGAATACTTTTTTTCAGGAATCTTTGAATAAAAAGTTAAAAAGAACAGCATTTATTCAAAATATAAATATTTTCTAATATAATAATAATAATAAATTAGTGTATATTGTTAAAAAGATTTCTGTTTTAAATAAATGCTCTTCTTTTTAACTTTTTATTCATCAAAGAATCCTGAAAAAAGTATCAAAGGTTCCAAAAAAATATTGAGCAGCACAACGGTTTCCAGCAATGATTAAAAAAAAATCAGCATATTAAAATGATTTCTGAAGATCATGTGACACTGAAGACTGGAGTAATGATGCTGGAAATTCAGCTTTGTATCACAGAAATAAAATTGATTTTAAAGTATATTAAAATAGAAAAATGTTGTTTTAAATCATAATAATATTAATTTTCCTGTATTTTTGATCAAATGAATCCAGCGTTAATGAGCATTAGAAATCAATAGCGTATGTACCTGGGACATATATAAATTTACTTGATGTTGGCTTCCATATTTTATATTTTCCTATTTTATCAGTTGGACTATTATTAATGAATGTCTATTATGAATTAAAAGTATTTATCATTATTATTTAATAATAGACTTGCATAACTTTTGTTTCATGTTTAATGTACATATTATGGCTATAGTCATAAATAATATGTAAGTTTTGTGTTTATTTTAGTTTAGGTGAAAAGTGTACATGAGTGGAAAAACCAATTTGAATAGTTATTTTTAGTATTTCCTTGATGTGAGGTTAGATTCTATTAAAGGTCACATGTTAGATACAGCAGTTTAACATATTAACAAACATAAGAATGTATTTCTCATTTTGAAGAGGCTGCCCTACAAAAGTCTAGTGGTAATACACATATAGTACCCTGTTTTTCTGCGTGTATTTTGGTCATCATGGTATGCAAGTACCTTGGGGTACAATGTAACTATTGCATATGGAAATAGTATATACCCCTATTAGTATTACCACCACTTTACCACTGTACTTGTTTTAAATGGCTGTTTCATGTGTTTAATGCTTATGTGAAGGATAAAGTGTTGGTTTCAGACAAAATTTTTAACAACATTTTCTAATCAAGCAATGCATTTTTTCACCAAAATGACCAGTTGCACTTATGCACAGGTGTGCAGTATGTAAATACACCCCGCGGCAGCAGGGCCGTGCACAGACCTTTTGAGGGGCATGTGCTGAAACTGAAAAAGGGCACCCCCCCCCCTTTTATATCAAGATTATTTAGTAAGCCTGCATTAAAGGAAGAAATGGTCACATCTTCATGACAAATTCAATAACACAAAATAGTAGTCTCAAAAGCTTTAGATTTATTCACGATTAATAACGACCATAATAATAATATTAGATAATTAGATAAGATAAACAGGGTTTTAAGGGCTTCTTTAAACCTAATACAACAGCAACCTTCTGTGAGCCATGTATCTGGCAAAAATTTGATACTGTGGTGGACCAGGGATGTTGGTCTCTTGAAGGTCTCTTATTCACTACACTTTCCCTAAAATAAGCCAGCAATGAAAAAATAAATAAAAATAGTGAAAAGTACAGTTGCAGTGAAAAGCATTTCTGAAGGATCACGTGACACTGAAGAGTACTGAACTGGAGTAATGATGCTGAAAATTCAGCTTTGATCACAAAAATAAATTACATTTTAAAATATTCAAATAGAAAACAGTTATTTAAAATTGTAAAAATATTACACAATATTACTGATTTTGCTGTATTTTGGAATAAAATTAAATTTTCTTCTAGGTTACAAATTAGTTTTTGTAGCTATATAGACGGAGCGCTCAGTTTTTCCTGTGGTAAAATGCATTTGGCCAAAATAGCATTTTATTAAAGATGAAATGCAACTGTATGCACAGGCTATTTAAGTGTTGGCTATGACTAGATGGCAAATGCTAGCCCTGTCTCTCAGGCGACGTCCCACATGTCTCAGTCAGTGAGTCAGTCAGACATCAAATAAATAAAATATGAGCCTTTATAGACATAGTGTTTAGTAGTACTTATTCAAACAACAAGATATTTATTTACCCTTCGCAAAACTTTGTTCAGCTCAGCTGGTGTCTACAGTGCGGCTGATGTGGAACTTCAGTTGATTCAAAGAAATATAGAGGGGGCGGAGTTATCAGCTTACTGACAGCTTGAGGATCGAATAAGATTTACACAAGCTCGTTTTAAGAACTTTAATTTGCTAAATATTTGTAAAACAGACAGACAGACGTAAAGGATGACCAATAGCATTGATTAAAAAAAAAAAAACACCACCAAAAAAAGGTCACTTCGGAGTGTAAGGGCAAAAAGGGCATGTGCTCTGCACAGGTTGAGCCCTACCTGTGCACGTGCCTGCGCGGCAGCCAGTCTTAAATCCTTGTGAAGAGGGTCAATGTTTTTACACACAAACACACATGTAAGTTTTTTCCAACATGATGCACAACTGAAACTACAGATATACTCACACACATTCTCTCTCTCTGAAGATATGCTGGCGCTTATCTCTTCAGCTGACATATGTGTGATGTGTGCATTCCTTATTTTACCTCCTATCTAGTGTGTGTGGGTGAAGTATATACTCACAATCTGAATAGGCTGACATTGGTGTAGTTTGCCTTCAGAGCGCTGACATCCTCTTCATCAGAGCTGCTGTAACTCTGACATCCCCCCATATCCAGGATGCTTCTACCCATTAAAGGTACTCAGAAACACACACGCCTCATTCAAACTCAAACACACTGATGCACCGGTCAAGTAAACAAACACACCGTGTGTTGCCTTCATCTACTTGATGTCCAGTCCGGTGGTCTACGTCCAGACTGTCGCTCTGTCCAGCATTCTTTCTGGTTTCTGGTAAATGTGTGTTTGTTCTCTCCGCTGTTCTTTGTGTGTCTTGCACTTCAGGCTGAGTCTCCGTGTGTCTCTGGTGAAGTAGACGGACAGGTTCCACCAGTAGTGAAAAATATTTACTCTCTTACACGCACTGTACAAGCCACGCCCCTTCCATTAGATGCCCCTCCTCCTCTCACCCGAGGCACCGCCCTCTTGTGCCTCCAGGGGAACTTTCACTTTCAGTGCAGTCATGGAATTTTCGTTTCATTCCTTTGGTTTCAGGTTCATGATGACACAAGGCAAAACATCAGATATGGTGAACCCAAAGAATGCAACTCTGATTAAATCTTTAAATAAAGTCATTAATTTTGGTTTCTTTGCATACAAAAAAAAATCTCGTAGCTTTATAATATTAAGGTTGAACCACTGATGTCACATGGACTATTTTAATGATGTCTTTACTACCTTTCTGGGCCTTGAAAGCGGCAGTTCCCATGCTGTCTATGGAGGGTCAAAAAGCTCTCGTATTTCATTAAAAATATCTTCATTTGTGTTCTGAAGATGAGCGAAGGTCTTATGTGTTTGGAATGACATGAGGGTGAGTGAGTTAATGAAAGAACTATCCATTTAATATATGAGACCATATTGTACAGTGTTACCAATGTAAATCCAACTACATTTTAAAATAAGTGATCATTTTTTTCAGAATATAAATTTCGCATTAAATTAATCAGGCACTGAATTGTTTGAAATGATGCACACATTTACAGGCTGATATTCAGATGTTATTGTTTTGCAATGAAAAAGTGGACCTACTTTAAACACTTCAATGTACTTTGTTATTAATTAATATTAGATTTTATAATGTTTTATATCATGTTTAGAACATTTATGAAACATTTTATCATTTATACCTTATGCGTAAATAATTTTTTTTTTTTTTTTTTAAGGTTTTATTTTTCCAACTTATGTAAAACACTTTGAATGATCAATGTGTATGAAATATGTAAACTTTAAGCCTCGAATTGCCAAAATATATTGACATCATGAACGTATCCCTATTTGAACACATGTAAAGCACATTAAGTTTTATTTTTGGCAGGTTTATAATAATTTTTCCCCATTAACTGCATTAGTTCAGTGGTTTATTGCCAAGTGTGACATAGTGCAGACTTATATAATTTAATGTAATAAAGTGAAATATTTGTTAACATGAACAATAAAAAATACTTCTAAAGCATGTATAAATATTAGTTAATTTTAAGTTCAACATTCACTAATTAAAATCAAGTTGTACCTGCTGCTAACATTATTTATTGTTATTGAGTTAACATTTCATAACAATGAGCAGTTAACGATCATTAACAAATATTAATGAGCACAAAAAAAAATAGATTGCTCATTGTTAATGTTAATGAAGTAAATAATGTAATCTAAAGTGACCTTATTGTGTTACTGTACCTTTCGTTACCCAATTATCATCATACTATTGACTTTAAAAACGGTTTAATTTTCATTACTTAATGTAAACTATATTCATCATCTGCAATCCCCATTTTTGCGAAGTGCTTTCAAGCTAGATGAAATATACATTGCCAATGTTTTAACGTTCAGAATTAAACGTTCAGAAACGTTATGCATGTGCATGTTTTAAATTGGAAGAAAAAAAAGGCATTTAACACACAAACCCATTTTAAATATTTATTTGTTTGATATCTGATTTTAAAGCCTTACTCAGACAACAGATGACATGTAGCACAGTATCGCATTATATAAAAAAAACTAAAACTAAAAAAAAAATGGTTGAAAGAAAAAACCACCAGCATCAGTTTACATTAAAAAGGCATTTGACTAAATGACAAAAGACCAGTGTTCAAGTTTCACACCATGGACAGATGCTCAAGGCAGTTCATACCACAAAATATCAGTACCAGTTCATAATCTACAGTATGCATTTGTGTTTTTGGTTACATGAACACATACAAGAGCTAAAAAGAAAAGAAACATGAATTGCACATTGCAGGTTCTGATGCATCCCTTTATTCATTTACCTGTACTTATTTATTTAGCTATCAAAATTCGATGTGGTATGTAGGAAGAAGAAAAAGATGTGAAACTCTGATTGAAAGAATGTGTCAATTAGAATTACCAAATGTAGTATTACATTAGCATAATTCTTACATCACAAAATTTAATTCCCATCGTGTTCATGTCGTGCAAATGTATAAACAAATGACAAATGTTTGGACCAGATGACACTCAGAAAAGTGGTTAATAAAGAGCGCAAGTGTATGCGGAAGACAAGATAAAGGGGGATTAGTGTCATACCTTTATCACTCACTGCTATTCCACAGCCAAGAGGCAGTATAGAGGTGCTGAATTCAATCGAACCACATCAATGAATGAAGTAACGATTTGAGAATTAATTAATGAGGAGTGAACAGAACCCGGTTATCCATAATGGGAGAAAGACAGAATATTAAATTAAATGTATGCATTTAGAAGACGCTTTTATCCAAAGCGACTTACAGTGCATTCAGGCTAACATTTTTTACCTAACGAGCTCCCTGGGAATCAAACCCACAACCTTTTGCGTTGATAACACAATGGTCTATCACTTGAGGAACATACTAAAAGAAAATATTTGGCAAAAAATAAAATGGTAATAAGAAAATAAAAATAAACATAAAATATGAATAACATTCAAGCGCAGAGCCTGGTAAGTTACCGATCGGCCGACATTTCTTTTGGGTCTCGCTCTTATAACACAAACACACTTGCACATGCAAACATCTGCAACACAACAAACGGCTTGTAAACTCAAATTCACACAGACCCGAGGGTTTTAGTTTTCATCGTCGTAACGCCACTAACATCCCATTGCATTTGGTATCAAAATCAAGTTTTTAAAAGTGCAAAAGCAAACTGAAAACACAGAGCTTCTTCAACATTCACACACTCCCTTTCACAAACAGTGTGTGTGCCTATGTCAAAGCTACATTACTTAAAAAAATGAAAACCAAAGAAATTATTCATACCATTATTGCTATCTCTCTAGATTGAAATGCACACAGCAGCTTTCTAGTGTTTCGCTAGTAATTCAAAATATTTAAATAAAGTGTACATATTGTAAAGAACACACATCTACAATTATTAGTAAGACGTGACTGTGATATAGGAAGATGTTATTAAAGATGTGTGCACATGTTTAACACTACTATTTCAAGGCAAACGCACCCGATCTACTTTTGCACACAGACTCGATCTGATACACAACAGATTCACCTGAGTTCGTTCTGATACCAACCACATACACAATATTCAAACGGCCTTACACAAACATGTTCGAAGGAATAGTCACTGCTCATTGATTTACTCACCCTCATCATGTCGTTCAAATCTTGTAAGACTTTTTCATTCCTGGAACATAAACAAGACATAACGACGTGCATACGTCTTGTGCACTATATTTCAAGTCTTCTGATACCAGCACACCAGGTTTTAAGCAAATTATGTCAATGTTTCTTTTGACCAATTGGGATGGAGCAAGTCTGAATAAATGCAAATTAGATTTTTAAGATATGCTGGAGGAAATTTTTTGACCAATTGTTCCACAATATTTCAGTCAATTGTTTGTCATAATGCCAAATTTTATGGTTCTTTTTGGTCCTTATAGGAATTTGACAGTATAAAATTAGCATGCACTGACATTATTTGAAATATCTTTTGTGTTCTTCAGAAGAAAGTCATGGGATAACACGACTGAGTTTATTTTTACTTCTGGTTGAGCTATTCCTTTTATATGAAGCTTGTAGAATCAGCCAAAAAAAAAAAAAATAATAATAATTAAGGTTACCTTTTTCACATATTTCTGACATTTTTCCTCAGAACTGAAAGTTTACACTACACAATTATAAACTTGACATTTTTTACATCTTACAATTTTATTGAAAATTTTTATCTCACATTTCTGACTACTTTTTTTTATTCTGAGGAAAAAAAGTCAGAATAGTGAGATAGAACATTTGCAATTACCTTTATTTTTCTGTATCCTGGAGTGGAAACAAGCTTCCATACTTTCATATAAAAACAGCCTTCAACAAAACAAAATTATTGCCACCTGCTCCCAATTAGTTTTGCACATAAATGTGTGTTTGTGTGGATGGTGGGTGGAGCTGAAAACATAAATGCTGTGGAAACAAAAGTGCAAACAAATCAGCACTGAAATCAAATCAGTACTGGGCCAAAGTGCTACAGAAAACAGAGATATAGATCAGGACAGAACACACACACACACACACACACACACACACACACACACACTCTCACACACAGACTTGATCTCTGGAAAATACTCAAAAAGAACACTATAAATCACGCCTGTCGATGTACTGAGCATATTTACGCATACATGAGAATTAATCCGTGGATGTGCATTATATTTTAGTTCCACAACGCTCAAAAAACACACACACAGACTGTAGTGGGGCCGATCTCACAGGGTTCAAAGGTCAGTGTTCCTAACAGTGAAGATGTCTTCATTAGGAAAGAAAGAGGTCATCTAGAGTACCGCTCATGTTCAAACCAAAAAAACCTGCGTAACTACACAGCAGATGGATAGAAACAGTGAATACCAGAGGGAGAGGAAACATGTTTGAAAACAGGGAAGCCACGGCTTTTAACATTTCCTGTGTGGAGTAACAAGTGTCATGGGGATGGAGGCGAGTGGTGAGTGAGACGCTCTTACACTGGGCCGTTACTACTGGAGTCGCCCCTGTAGAACAAGACAGAGCTGCATTTAGAGACTTTAACCACATACATGACCAGTAATTTCCTATGGAAAAACTCACTTCTGCTCCTTGGGCGACGGAGTACCAGTGATGGTTCCTGTCAGCTTGCCACCTGTTCCTCTGGCATTAGTGTCACTGAAAGACAGTGGAAGGAACATAACTGTGCACTTTTTGATACATTAGACTCTCTGAGACTTCTTGAGCAGATATGCCAAATCTTAACAGCTGTCTGCAAACAATTTAATAATGCTTAGATGTAACGCAATAATGTGTACAAGATGTTTTTTTACCTGATGAAGAATGCTTTCTCATTTTTTGCATCTACACCGAGTTTAACGCTTTCCTTGGCATTGGCCGTGGCGACGCTCTCTGTGATGATGTTGGTTTTGTCCTCCTCTTCCTCACTGTCTGACCCGCTAGAGCTGCTGTCGGACGCCACCAGCGGGGCCTTCCTTGCCCCACACACACTCCACACACACGTCGATGAGCCTTTAACTTACACATGACACATGGCTTGATGTTAATGTACCATCATTTAGAACAAACAACAATCAAAATTACCATAAATATGATATGTAAAGAAGTGGTATTGCAGGTGGGCCGCCAATTATTTTCTGTTCATTTCCAGTCCATTCTAGGGCTGTGCGATTAAAAGAAAACGTCCTAAAATCACGATTTGAGCGTGCGCATATGCCTAACTCCAGGTTCACACACTGTCTGTGATGCGCCTTTTTTCTGAGCCAATGTTGACGGATCAGAGCGTTCTCACTGCGGTAAAAGGCTAGAAATAAAAACGTGCGAAAATAATTCATGTCTAACACATGAGCATAGAGTGAATTTGTTAGTGAACAGGATGCAGTTTAAGTGAGAGGAGACACGTTTTAAGTGTGCACACTCTCTCCTCGAAAAGCAGCGTGTTTCTGAGCAAGCACGACTGGTTTTGTGACAGAGCAAAGGAAATCTGCGTGCGAACAGAGAGATTCGCACTCGTGCATTATTTTAATGTGCTTTCGCGTTATATTTATGCGCTCTCACTGCTGACCGCATACACATACTGTATACACACTGCAAACACCTGAGGCACCGCTACAATTAATGAGCTCTATGAACAATGCATGGCAAAAAAGAAAAAAAAGTCCCTGTATACAGGATATTTTTTTTGCCACAAGTCTATACATTTTTTTTACATCTTCACTATAGTGATAATTTTGACTTATGTCTGTTCTAGAGATGTTACAACTTTTTGATAAAGCTCTGAATGGTTTTCTTTTGGAAATATGTTTCAAATTAATCCTGAATGCATTTATGACTGTAAAAGCACAATTGCAAAATTGATTAAAAAAAAAATCGCGATATTTTTTTTTTTTTTTTTTTTCCATATCGCACAGCCCTAGTTTATTCAATAAATATAGTTTAAAATCTAGCTACTGAGTACTAAGTTATTAACCCAACAATAGCGGGGTCAGTTAATTTTTTTGGAGTGGGCCGCGCAAACATATGTGTTTGGTTGTGTGGGCCGCGAGTTGAAAAAGGTTGGGAACCACTGATGTAAAGTATTACTCCTGTTCCTCTTGTCTCTCAAGTGAAACACTCTTTCACAACACGCAGGACACAGCACAATAATGCTAACCTGTGCCCTATCCACACTTCTACTGTTGCAACCATTTCTTTTTCCAAAAAGAAAAATACCTCACCTGCTCTTTTAACTTTAATAGTACTTCCTTTGAATTTCATGCCATTACAGTCTCACACACAGTGAAAAAATCCATACTGTAGTTATTTATCGCCCTCCAGAAGAACTGGATATGCTTCTGCACTCACTCCTTAAGGACTGCAGCCCTCTAGTACTTTTTGGTGACCACCTTGAGAACCCACTTTCTGCTGACATCCACGCTCCCTCCTAGACTCTTTCGTTCTTCGGTGGCTCAACGCCACAGGTACCCATAAATCAGGTAACCAACTCTACATCATCTTTGCACGCATTTGTATCACAGATAAGATCTTTGTCAACTGGTCACTGGGGTTCCTCAGGGTTCAGTTCTTGGGCCCCTCCTGTTTTCTTTATACACTACATCACTGGGACCCCGTCATTCAGGCACATGGTTTGTCCTATCATTGCTATGCTGATGACACGCAGCTCTACCTCTCATTTCAACTAGATGATTCAACGGTACCTGCTCGGATCTCAAACTGCCTGACAGACAGATAAAAGCGCCTGCCAACTGAATAAATGTACTCCTAAATTTTGTTAGTCTAAAATTAAAAAATTGTTTTTATGTAAGAATGCAAGAAGCTTATAAAAGTTTGGTAGCAGTTTTCATTAGTATAAGTATAAAAAATTAATGAATGTACTTAATTAAGCCACTTACCTTCTTCATTTTGGCTCTGTTTGTTTGGATTTTCCGAGCTCACGGGTGAACTGCATCTGGGTCCTGCATCTGAACTGCAGAACATGAGTGTGTTTAGCACAGTCTCCACATGAGTACACAATACCAACTCAAACACAGTCTCTCCCTCACCAGCAGAAGGGCTGGAAGTCCGTGAAAGTCGCCCATCCCTTCTCCTCCGTCTCACTGAGCTGGGCGACAGAGCTCCCCCACACGCTGGAGCCTGTATCCATGGCGATACTCGGGAAATCCCGACAGCTGAAGTCGTCTTCAAAACTCGCTATCCATCCAGGACCTGATTGGTGATGATAATTTTTCCAGTGAATTTTTATTGGATCAGGTGAAGATTTCTAGATCTAGTTTGTGTGAGCTGTGAGCATACTCTGCGGATCACTGGACTGCTTGTCCGTGTCCTGGTTCTTGGTCTTTTCTGGAGTTTGTTTGGTCTCCGGAAACCACTCCATGTCAGGTGACCCCAGACATCTCTGAGAGCCACTATCCGCCTCGTTCTTCTGAGCGTTTGTCACCAATCCAAACCTACCCAAGACAAACAGCAGTCAGAGCAATGGCTGTTTAGTGTGTGAATGCGAGTGTGTGTGTGTGTGTGTGTTTTATGAACCTGCTTCTGGCCTTCACTTGTGTTGCATAGTTGATTTCTTTATCCTCCCAAATATCTTCCTCCTCTTCAGCATCATCAAACGGTCGGATTCGCTCCTTCGTGTGAGTCTCAAAGATGGCAGAGCTCACCTGAGAGAGGAGAAAAACGAGAAGAGATTTATAATTATATAAAAAAAAAAATAATAAAAAAAAATGAGAAAGGTAGCTATAAGAGCATAAACAAGAAGAAAACACAAAGACATGGAAATTGTGATATTAGAATCCAACAAAACGTACAAATAATAATAGAACAAATAATAGAGAATTGGCATTAAGTAATACTCACCCTCTTATCAACGAGGTTAAAGTTGATCTCCGTGATTCGATCGAACGTGGCACTGCACGAACAACAGACATAATCTTAAACCTTTATTTTATCAAGGTTGGTGATTTCAGAGAGGCTAGCATTAGCAAACTAGCTTTGAAAGCATAAGACCCCACCCTCCCTGCAAATCACTCTCCAAAGCCACGCCTCCTCCAAAACACATGAACACGCAGAAGCAGATCAGATGCTAACCATGATGAGAGATGGCGTTGGTGAAGGGTTGAATGCAACGCTGTCAGATTACCTCATGTCTCATTCAACAGTGAGAAAACATTACAGTAAAAGTGCATATAATATTACAATAATAACGACCAAATCAGGAAGTGAAGAGATATTTTCACAACAGAAAATGTTTTTGAATCAGCCTACCCTGCCTTTTTATAAATTTAAACCTGAAACAAATCGAAATTATCAAATTAAATTTTTTTATGAAAAATGTAATGAAATTAATTAAACTGCTGGACATCATGTAACCGGATATGTATTTTTCCCCCCTAATTAAGGCAGATTTAAGAAAAATGCTGCTTTAAATTATTGTAAAGATGTTTCTACCTTTATCGAAGTGAATCTGAGATTTTTACATATTTTTAATTTAATAATCCAATCTGGAAAACTAAAGCGCACTGCAGGAATCACCTGATGCTGCCGTCATGCTCTCCGAATTCATCATCATTCAGTCCAAACTGATCAACAAAGTTAGCGGACATCTCCTGGATCTGATAATCTGAGAACACCTGAGTTAAGAGAAAGATGCTTATTAAAGATGATTCAAGAAGTGTCATTCTTCATGTTTCTGTCTTTGTGTGAAATCTCACCAGGTCGGCTGTGTTTTTCTTGTTAGTCTCTGTTAGCGTTTCATTCACAAACTGCTCCCAGCGTGCTTTATAGTCCTCTGGTAGCTCTGTCATACACACAATAACCAAATATTTGAAGACAAAGAATGTGTATAAGAATATATCAATTAACCACACACAAATCCCATAACACTCTCAGGATGTCAGCTACCTTTTATTAGCTGTGAGATTTGGGTCTGTTCCTGTTCTTTCTCTGCATTCTGCACCACTGTATTGGCAATCCTGGTTAGATGACCCATATAGCCTTTTCTCATGCCTCCAGCTTCTCTATAACACACACACACACAGACAGATCTTTTTATAACCATACATTAATGTAATATAAAAATACTCAACCAGCGTATTGAAGTACAGACTCCTCATCTCACACATATTTAAATGTGTCCTTACTGTGTTTTGTCATTTTCCTCCCAAGCATCCAAAATCCTCTGAACCAGCCTGCAGTCCTTCAGTAGCTGCACACAGACAATCATATCACAATGACAAATACTGCATACTGTATTTCACAAGATGCTTTCTTCATTCATGTCATAGCCGGAACAAACTGAATAATATATATAATATATATAATATATATATATATATATATATATATATATATATATATATATATATATATATATATATATATATATATATATATATATATATACACACATATACACATATATATATATATATAATAAATGAAGGTCACACTTACATGCTTTATCAGGTCACAGTGTGTGAACATGTCAGATTTGTCAGAGTTTTGTGTGTCTTGTGTTTCCAGCTGAATCTGATCTGGACTGTCGTGTGTTTTCCCATTCGTTGTCGGCTGGTTAAGGATGGCAGACACACAATGCTCCACTTGGATGTGTAGGAAGTTATTCCAAGAAAATTTAAAAAACAAATCCTACAGAGAGATATTAAGAAAGAAAATGTTAATGTTTTTGAAAGAACTCTCTTAGGCTGAAAAAAAAAAACGGCACTATTGTGAAATATTACTACAATTTAAAACAACTATTTTCTATTTTAATATATTTAAAAATGTTAAAACAGAATTTTCTGCAGGCAGAATTTTATTCCAATCTTCAGTGTCACATGATACAATGCCGTTTTAGTGCCACGATGAATTTTTTTTTTAATGAAATAAAAATGTATGAGATTAAAGGTCAAAATACTTCGAGAATAAAGTCGAAATACTTCGGGAATAAAGTCGAAATACTTCGGGAATAAAGTCGAAATACTTCGGGAATAAAGTCGAAATACTTTGGGAATAAAGTCAAAATACTTTGGGAATAAAGTCAAAATACTTTGGGAATAAAGTCAAAATACTTTGGGAATAAAGTCAAAATACTTTGGGAATAAAGTCAAAATACTACGAGAATAATGTTTAAATGTTTTGAGAATTTAAATAGTAGAAATTAAAGTTATAATATTTTAAGAGTATAGCCTTTATTGAGCATTATTATTGGGGTTATTATCAGAAATCATGGCATGTGTCATACTCGCAGGGACAGTATGCTTGCAAATAATATTTCACATCTTCCATTGCATTCGTTATTTGTAGTGTGACAGCCACCCAACAACAACAAGATTAGTGTTTCTGATAGACCTACTTTTAACGTCTTATAACGAAACACAAAGCTCTTTAAATGATCAGATCGCTGTATTTATGTGAAACAATTCATTAAATTAAACCGTTTTCTTTGTGAAAATTAAAAAAAGAAAAGTCTTCTCGAAACATTTTGACTTTTTTCTCGTAATCTTAGAATAATTATTTTTTTCAACGTGGCACTAAAATGCTGTTGTAACATGAAAGCTCAAAAGAACAGTGTTCCTTTGAAATATAAATCTTTTGTAACATTGTAATTGTCTTTATATAGTAACTTTTGAACAAGGGTTAATTTGCTGAATAAAATTATTCCTTTCCAAAAATTTCAGGGTAATTTAACCAAATGAAAAAAAACTATTTCTTACGGTATACATTTTTTTATAATAACATTGACTGCGTAATGTGTTATTAATCTTAAATTAAAAAATAAAAAATAAAATAGAGAAAACATTTTATTTCATTTGTGGATTAGATTATGGATGACTAATACCAGCAGCAGGTTGATCATGTTCAGTTGGCAGAGTTCGTGGTGGATTCTGGGAGCTCTGGTGTACAAGAGAGCTGCCATCAGTCTGGATCCATGCAGTCGTGCGCTGCCAAACGGCTCCTCCAGAATACCCATCGTGGTCAGCATCACACATTTCTAAACAAGGACAGAGTCAGAAGCACATTTACGTCCTCTGTGTGCCATCTTTCTGTGATTTCATTTAGTTTTTTTGACTTGTGATAAAACTGGATGAACAGACCAACCTTGGGTGGGTTTAACAGAAGGTGGTGAAAGTGCTTTAGATGTGTCTGGATGCCCATTAAGATGCTGTTGTTTACAGTGTAAGACTTTTCCAATCCCTGAGAGCATGGGTCAATCACCTGCTCCACACTGTTCCAAACAAACACACACACTTTACTAACAGTGAATGCGAGTGTGTGTGATGAAATATGTTTGTGTGTTACTCACCATGGTCTACAAGTTTCCAACAGTGTGAGTAAAACTTGTGTTCCATTGACAATGCACACTTCACTCTTTTCCCCTTCCAACATGTTCTTCAATAGGTCCTCAATGCTATGCTGTCTGAAACACACACACACACACACACACACACACACACAAACCGACTGGATTTAGCATTCCATCACTTGCTCACCAATGGTCCCTCTGCAATAAATGGGTGCCATCAGAATAAGAATCCAAACAGCTGATAAAAACACCACAATAATCCACACATCTCCAGTCCATCAATTAACATCTTGGGAAGTAAAAAGCTGCATGTCTGTAATAAACATTATTAAGATGTTTTTTAATTTCAAACCATCACTTCCCATTAAAAAACTACAAGTGCTCTATTCATAAAAAACCTGATTTCTTCAGTGAAAACATCATCCCGTCTGAATCAGGAGAAAAATAAGCACAAAACAAGCACAGTTTACGATTGAAACTGTCCTAAACAATTATGTTGTTGATTTTTGATATTTCATGAGACAAGAGACGAAGATTATCTGTGGATTAAGGAGATGTTTTTAATCAGCTGATTGGACTCTCATTCTGGCGGCACCCATTCACTGCAGAGGAACCATAGGTGAGCAAGTGATACAATGCTACATTTCTCCAAATCTGTTCTGATGAAGAAACAAACTCATTTACATCTTGGATGACCTGAGGGTGATTTTCAGATAAACTTTTAGTTTGAACTATTCCTAGATAAAGTCTGGGCCACATTGCTACTTATTCTGAAAGACAACTTTCTACTTTGACAGCAAGACACCGTCTAGCTGACATGAAAGGTGACCAAACACAGTTTGCAGAGGAAGTTTTGACACACACACACACACACACACACACACACTCACAGCTCTAGTGTAGTGAGCAGAGGGTCAGTCTCTGACGTCTCCTGCAGCACACTGGCCTGATCTCTGCCCAGACGGATGATGTCACACAGTGTCTGAGATGCATTTGACTGCCTCTGTGAACACCAAAAAACACATTTATGAATATATTTCTTCTTTTATATGTATTAATACATATTTGTGATATGGAAATGTTTTGGTTTCACAGGGGCTTTTTCCAGTACCAACATCAAAAGAAAAAAATCACTATAATTAATCATCATGCCTAGTTAGAGCTTTGAAACAAATGCTTCACTGCAAGTATAAAAGTTTGTGTGTTTGTTCTGCAGATGATGTGAAACGTTAGTGACTGACCTCACTGTCACTGTGAGGGTGAATCAGCTCAATGAGTCTCTGGATCAGCCTCTCTTCATTCAGCCACTGAAAATATCAATACACACACAAACACAGCTGTTACTTCAGCTTTGAACACTGATGTTTTAGGGTTGTCTTTTTATTTAATCTAAATGTTTTTTTGTTTTAGTTTTTTTGCTTTATGAAGGTCACATTAAAATAGATGAAGGCATTCTAAAAGATTCTAAGACTAACAACTACAGATTTAGTTTTTCCTCTTCAAACACTTTAAATATAAATTCAACAAAAAATATTTATATTATATAATTATATTATATATGATAATATATTTATATTCAGATATACAGATTTCTAAGAAATGAAAAAATCTATATCAATATAAAATATTATAGTTTTTTTTATACTTAAGAATTAAAATGATTGAAAGTGACAGAGATACTTACAATGTTACAAAAGATTTTGGTTTCAAATGAATGCTATTATTCTGAACTTTCTATACATCAAAGAGTCCAGAAAAATAAAATGTATAAATTTCCACAAAGATAAGATAATTTTTGTCTTCAACATTCATAATAATAATAAATGTTTCTTGAGCATCAAATCTGCACATTAGAGTGATTTCTGAAGGATCATGTGACACTGAAGACTGGAGTAATGATGATAAAAATACAGCTTTGCATCACAGGAATAATTACTTTTTTAAATATATTCAAATATAAAATAGTTATTTTAGATTGTAATATTTCACAATATTACTGTTTTACGGTCATTTCTGATCAAATAAATGTTTTGGTAAGCATAAGTGTCCTCTTTCAAAAACTTTTGAATGCTAATGTAAAAATGAAATATGATTTAATTGGGTCTATTTAGGATATAAAACACTACTTCATTAGCCTATATGGTGCTTAACGGCATTTCCAACTCTTCGATTTCCACCACAGTACAATTACAGCACATTTTATTTTATAGGATAAGCTGAAAGCATTAAATAAACGTTTCTGTGATAAATACTGGCTATTGTTTGTAGACAAATCAAATAAACTGTGAGAGTGTAAAATAGTTTATTAGGTAACGCTTTAGAATAATTTTCTATTAGTTAATGTTGGTTAACAACTTTAGTTAACATGAACTAAGAAAAAAATCTTAGTTAATGTTAATTTTCTACATTTACTAAAGCATTATTCAAATCAAAAGTTGTGCTTGTTAACATTAGTTAATGCACTGTGAATAAGCATGAACTAACAATGAATAACTGTATTTTCATTAACTAACATTAACATAGATGAATAAATACAGTAATAAATGTTAATTAATACACAACATCATTAGGCCGAATGAATCATTAGGTCGTGTGCACTCACAGTAAGCACTTCCTGTCTGAGACAGACGGGCTCCACGCTGCTAATGAGACGCAGCACCAGATCCATCATAGCCGACGTGTCCAAGTGTTTCAACACCTGCCCAATAAAATCCTCCTTCTTCTTTAGGAAACCGATCACCTGATAAATAAAGTGAACGAACAAAGAGGAGAATGAAAAATTCATGCAGAAACAAATCTAATTTTTTTTCATGAAAAACAGACACGCTTGGGTACCTGCTCAGTTTTGCGTGTGATGAGGTTGCCGAAGGTCTTACTGAAGAAGGAGGCCAGTAGAGGATTCAGTGGGGACTTCTGCTCTAGGAAACTATAGAGTGTGTTCAGCAGAGACTCATCCCCACCAACTTTATCATTGATGAGGGACACGTCGCATGTCAACAACTCACATGCTACATTAGCATACCTGCACGAGAGACAGAGAGAAAATAACTATATATGCAAAGTGGATGACTGGTATATACTGCAAAGAAATTCAGAATATAATTTAAATTTAATGAGTATACATTTATCTTATATTATATTTACTGGAAATAAATAGATATTTAGGGACTGGAAATGTGTGTTATCCATTGACAAGGCTGTCACGTGTTTTTTCTAAGACTATTATTAATTGTTTTCATAACTTAAACTATAATTTACAAATAGATGTTTAAATAGTAGTAAACTCATTATTAATTAAATTAAAAAAATTAAAAGACAATTAAAAAAATGTATTAAAAAATATTAAGTAATAAAAAGTAAAATAGCAAAATTACTAAAAATTTAAATGAACAGAAACTGAAAATCTAAAAAATATTTTTTTGCATTTAAATAATACAAAAATAAGACTGGTCCAAATCACAATTATACAGCTTATAAAATGATAGCATTAATCGATCAATCAATAAATATTTGAACAAATTGCAAAATCTCCAAATGACCAAATACCAATAATCACAAAATGGCCAAATATTTGTCATCTCATTGGACAGATCATTACTTTTTTTTTTTTTCCCTTCATCCCAGACAAAGTTTCAAATCATTTTATTTAAGAGCTGCACTGAAAGTAATGTAGACCATCTATCTGTCCACTCACTTGTAGCGCAGTCTCTCCTCCCGGTCAGCAGGGGGCTCGTGCGTGATGAGGTTGAGGAGATCCAGCATGCTGCTGTCCCGGGAGAGGAAGAGGAGGAGGCGCTGGTTCTGGGCCTTGCACTCCTGCAGCACATCTTCTTCATCCAGCAGCTCCTGTAGGGTCACATCCTCGTTCTCCAAGAGCTTCTCAATCTGAGAGGAGTTGTGCAGGTCGAACTTCCAGAACATGACTGCAGCTTACAGTAGAGAGAGAGAAAGAGAGAGAGTGCAGGAGAGAGAGAGAGAGAGAGAGAGTGCCTGAGACAGAGAGAGAGAGAGTTACTCAAGCATATCAAAATATCAAGGCAAGCCAATGTTTTACAGAGTTTTTCAGGTCACTGACTTACTCAACACTCTTGGTTAGTCAAAAAGTCAATAAAGAAAATGCACCAGAAGAGTTGTATAATGTATAAATAATACACAGAAAAAAGAACACCTACAGTATAAATAAAACATATTCAGAGCAGCACATACAACAATTATTAAACATCAGATGTAATGAGAATCGATTGCACCTTCAGGTGGGACTGTCCCTGGACTTGTATATCACACCAAATCTTACATTGCATAGGATTAAGTGTATTAAACTAATTTGATGATACAGGGTTCAAAATATCAAATTATACACATGTATCAGCTTTATTGCACTTACCAAAATAACAAAAGCAGTCAAATGTTTTAGTTCTCAAAGGAGTTAAGTTTTAATGCAAAATAAGTATTTTATATATATATATATATATATATATATATATATATATATATATATATATATATATATATATATATATATATATATATATGAGATATAATGTACAGGGGTTGAAAAATTTTCAAATACTCCATTCAATGTCAAAGAACTAAATAAGCTGTTTCGCCTAAATCTGTCTGTTTCTCTCTGTCTAGATGTAGTAAAACCCCCACAAATTTAGGAGAAAGCATCTGGGTCATGTTTGCAGTTTCTTCGGTCACTGGCCATAACTCTATTCTTGACATTAGGAATAATGATGCATTCTAACACAACTGTGGCATTAAACTCAGTAAGTGAGGGCTCTTTTAAAATATTGCACATATATAAGCCATTCAGATTATTTGTTAAAGTGCAATGAAATTCCTTATATCTGCAGATGATGTACGTCTGTTTGTGGATGAAGACTTTGTATCAGCCAAAACTATGTATTTTGCATGCATCACATTATAGTGAAGTGTGCATGAAAATAAAAACAAGGCTGCAGAGCGAACTCATCATCCACAGTGGTTCTCACGTAGTCCTTCTACGTCATCACCATAGTGTGCGTAATAAGTTAAGTGATCAGCCTTTAAGAGTAGCAAATGCGGTGCTGAAGTGAAATATCTGGGCAGTTTTATAGCCTAATTATAATAGGTGTCTAATAAAATAGTTATTATTATTATTATTTAATACATTAATAGGAGAATGAGCCTAATATCTCTGACTATCACCGATACACGTCGTCAATCAGCACAACCCTATCGTTTATACACTACATTTGAAAATTGGCTGAGAATAGGCAGGAATCATGTCTTTGAGGCAGTTTTTTTTTTTTTTACTGAGTAAGGGATAGTACTGGTATGGTTTATAATTCACCCACAGAGCATCTTAGGCAGTAAATTACCTTCAGTCAAATGGTGTGTTTCCTTTGGGATGCACAGACCAGTTTACACACACTGGTTTACTAAATCGAGTGGTCAGTGGTCAAGTATCCCATCCATCCACAAGGCTGCCTCACATTACAACACAAGCACCTGTAGGGACAAAGACAAATCATCAAGACATGATGAAGAGCAGTGAGGTGAACAGTTCATCAGATGAGTGTGGAGAAAAGCATGTCATGCACACTTCCAAGAACACTCATTAAGGTGTTCTCTCACACACACAAACACACACACACACACACACCCAACAACAGCAGCATGTTCTTTTTTAGTCTTTTAATGGGATTGATCAGTGGATATGAGGTCAGCTGCCACTGTCAGCCGAAACTACATCATACAGTTACCATTACTGCACCAAATCTATTACAACACACACACACACACACTTAGAACACACTCACAGAGAGAAACAATATCAGAGCTGAGCAACAGTAGAACATTTATATAAAAATAATGTTATTACTTTATGACTTTTTCAGGACTAGACGGATAGCAATATAAAAACAATAGAATGATAGAACGAAAGACAGACAGAGAGAGACAGATAGAATGTTAAATAGAACGATAGAATTACAGACAGAACGATAGAAACAGAATTGTAATACATGTTTGATGTCTCAATTTATATATTCATATAATTGCAGGATGTTAAAGTGAGGTTTAAACATTATAAACACCAGGCAGAAAATACTGAAGAACTGAACTCCTGTGTGTTCGGAGAAAGCAGAGATCAACATGTGTTTGATCAAATCATACGGTGCGCGCGCACAAACACGCATAAACAAAAACGCACGCGCACATACACACTTCACGCCCACGCTTCCGTGTGTGAGAGAGCTACAGGCATTCAATGACGATCAGACGACTGTAACAGTTCTTCTTATTTACATGCTATTTTTTTTTTTTTTTTTTTTTTTTTTTATACAATAAACGTCTTTATCATAACGAGAAAAATCAAACCCCACGTTCAAGATCGTTAGACAGACACACATCTGCCTCGTTCAATGTCACTGTCCTTGATCCACCAATCAGAACGCAGAGGCGAGACTCGAAACACCAATCAGAGTGCTGGGAATTTGCATGCCTGGTTACTGGACGATGCGAAGCATAATAAATAAATGCCTACACTGCTAAATGCCTTCAAACTTCATCATAATCATTTGCATAAATTAAACGTAAACATACTCTGGAGCCCCAAAAAGCATGTCAAGGCAATATTACGAAGTACAACTATTTTATCTCTGATCTCAGAATATATGAAGACTTTATATGAGCATATAGTTCAAGGTGAAAGGCATGTGTTTTTAACATGATCATAGCATATTAAAAGACTATAGAATACCTAAAGAGAGTTTGGAATATTTAATCATTGCTCATATGTCACGTGAGTCCATATGCAGGTCATTAGACGCATCTGCTGTGTTCACAATAAGACCAGAAAATATACGCACTGAAACAGTGATCAATAACATTACTATGAACAAATAATAAACCGCTGTGAACTTACCAGCAATACTTTGAAACATCAAACAAACAGCAATCTCTTTGAGAGCTGCGTTCTGTAGGCTGTCAGACGGGAACTGTGATATTTGGATGGCGATGCATCATCCTGCATCCAGAGACCCCTAATAGCCTTCCTCCTTCGGCAGCCCTGCTCCAGCTCTGGCCCCTTCAAGCTTTAAACTGAGAGCAGAAAAAGATTTTGACATTATTTTCTCAAGTCAAAATGGCCGACCAGGAGACACGGACGCGCATGCTGTGTGTGTGAACGCGCTTCGGTTCGATATATCATGTATTGGTTTTGTTTTTAACTGAAGCGCTGTATTTCCTTAATATAATGTTAAATATTTTGTATCAATAATAAGTATATCATAATAGTATTTATTTTATAAATATACAAACATACACATAAAATAAAAAATAATTTTCCCCAAGGTGTTAGCATAAATATATAGTTATGGATATCAATTTATTATTATTGTAATTTATTATAGTATATTCGTAAGCCAATAATGATATGCCGTTATTGTAAATTGTTTTTATGTTTGTTTTTGAAAGTTTTACTTTATTCAATTTACTCTTTCTCATCGATGCCAATAAATGCACGTAAAAAATATACATAGAAATTTGATTGGTTTTTAAAAGCGAAAAATAAAATTTCTGCGAAACAACAGCTATCAGAGTAATGAATGCAAAACTTTATTGGTGGTTTTAGGGCGAGGCATCGCATGACAAACACAAAAAAACAAGACGAAGAAAAAAAAACGCACAAATAAAGATAGAAAGATATTAACTGTTTTGTTTCAACCCAAAAAACACACGTGATTGTTTAATAACGCTTGCACTGTGGCGCAGGAGAGCAACCGAGCGCGCGCACTGTGCTGCTCAGCCGGAGTGACTGACTCTCTCTCTCTCGCGCGCGCGCGCAGCTGCTGCACCGGTCTGCAGATATGGCGAACGTCGCAGACACTAAACTCTACGATATCCTTGGAGTATCTCCGTCTGCCACCGAAAACGAGCTCAAAAAGGTAGAGACGTTTCTTCCCGCCGCGCGCGTCGTGTTGCGATGAAACCAGAGAAGCGCGTGAAGGGGGATGCTGCATATTGGGGATCCACTGGTGTGTTTTGCAGGTTTCCCGCTGCTGGGATCCTCCAGTGTGGCCTTTTTTCGGGTCTGGAAATGATTTGGGGGAGGATTTGAAAGATACATAGTCAAAAATGTAGTTTGTTTACTATCTGTGTATTGTACGTGTCCTTTGGCTGAGAGCATCAGTCAGGTGCTGCAGACAGCTGAAGGTGCTTCTTCTTCCAGTCCAAGAGCATTACATTGCAAGGAGATGCTTAGCTTACCAGCTGCTGTGCTAAGCCTGAGCTCGTGTCTGATATGCAATCAGTCAGAGATGGTTAATGCAATGTCTTGTTTTAGGTATTTCCTTGATGTGAATCTTCATATTTGCGCTCAGTCCTTTGTTAGAAGGTGATCAGGCTCTGGCCTCGATGCTCATGTTGTCTGAGTGTTATGTTGGCATTTTGTTGTTGTTGTTTGATTTGTGTGCGCACAAAGGATTTCAGAAAGCACAGCCAGACCCAAAATAATGTGGGATATGTGGTTATCACACAATAGATGCATGAAAGAACTGGCAATGTGAATTCACCGCCATTAGGTCCAAGAAAAGGGACAAGCCATGTAATGTGTTTAGTGGGGGAAAAAAATAGTCTGAGAGAGCCATGCTCGAACGAAACCCTGATCTCAACTTCCTTTGATCATTACTCACAACTGGGCTTTTAAATTACTTTAGACATTAGTTTAATATGAAATCACAGACTAGGAGTTGTTAAAATTGTAGGCGAAATTTTAAACAGTGTGACGTAAATATTTTTTAAAAACCGTTTCTTACTTTTTAACTAATACTAATTTACAACTAATGCACTCATTACAATAATTTCAAATGAATTTGTCAAAGTGCAAGACTAAAATCTTAAATACTAAAATGATGAATAATCTGAATTGACCACAATTACATAAAATATACACCCAAAAAAGTTGTAGAAACAGTTCTCAATCAGAAATTGCAAGTAAATTTCACAAACAATTACAAAGAAATAGCAAGTAGCACATTGCATTTAATGTAAATTTTGAATTAGAAAAACTGAAGTATATTTTCTTATTCTAATGTAATTCTAATGTATTACATTAAAACACTTGTACTGATATGCAAGAGTGTAGAGGGTGCTTGCTAGGGTGAATTGGGTTATTGTCAAGTGTTTACATATCAAATCAAAAGTCATCTTCAAGTCTCTGTGATATTACTGTTTCTTTGGATGGTTTCTATTAACTCTCTCTGTGTCAATCAATGGGAAATTAATATTTGTCAGACTGTACATCAAAGTTTTAGTTACTAATTAGTGATGTTTCTGTGATTCGCATTTTCAGGCATACCGGAAATTAGCAAAAGAGTACCACCCCGATAAAAACCCTAATGCAGGTGACAAGGTGAGTTTTCATTTTATCGAAATGCAAGTTCTGAAAGCTATTTACATGATGATGATGATGATAATATTTTGACCTGTTTGATTTAGTTTAAGGAGATCAGTTTTGCATATGAGGTACTGACTAACCCGGAGAAGAAGGATTTGTATGATCGGTATGGGGAACAGGGCTTGCGTGAGGGTGGAGGCGGAGGAGCCGGGATGGAGGACATCTTCTCTCACATCTTTGGCGGAGGTCTGTTCGGCTTTATGGGTGGCCAGAGCAGCAGAAGCCGGAACGGAGGCCGACGGAGAGGAGAGGACATGATACATCCTCTGAAGTGAGTAAATATGAAAACAAAGAACCTGAGTCTTGAAGAGGGAACATATTTATGCGTGACCTATTTTAAAGGGACAGTACACCAAAAATGAAAATTCTGTCATTATTTCTCACCCTCAGGCCATCCTTAAAAATATTTTGGTTTGCAGTAACAGTAAATATAAAAAAAGGGTCGGTAGGTAGGTCTATATATATTTTTTTTTTTCAAGTTTCAATGTAAACAAAAAAATAATAATTGGTGATAGTGATTTCGTAGGTATGAATTTAAACAAATTAGCATATCGGGACATAATTGCAAACCTCATTTTGATGCAGGCAATATAGACCACAAACAAATTTAAATCTTTGTCAAAAACATGTTTATTGCATGAATTTCAGGTGAGAAGAAAAAAATGAGGTACTGTTATACTTGCATCCACCGCTAGGTGTCAATGCAACCTACAAATGAGAGCCCGTTTACTTTGCTTTCTTGGGTTGTCACTTTTGTGAAAAAAATCCTGTTTGATTTGAGAGACAAGTGTTCATTGAATCGATTGTAAAATCGATTTTGCGTGTCTAAATACATTTTATATGGCAAATAACACCAAATATAGGTAAATCCACGGACAACAGGCAGGATGAACGTAAAGATTCAATATATTGGTAATGACCAATATATTGGTAATGACAAAAATATTTTACTGCAGGCTTCAACATGGCTGTGTTTACGATTAGAAATGTCAACAACAACAAAAATTTGCATACGTAGGCGATTCTAGCCCGAATCTGTATCTGTATGCATGAGACTATCTGAATACCGGCAGAATTCACATTTCTGTTATAAAAAGAGAAACATTGTGCAGAAGTATTATTTGCTGTTATGAGTGTGTGTCCGAAGCTGCAGTTGCTGTGTGATGCATGTTCCAAAAAAAAAGACTAGATGGGAGAAGAGATTGGAAAAGATCTGGGCACAGTTTTTCCAGAACTTCGTGCCAAGATAAAGTGGTGTCGTACTGTTTTAATGAATTTTTTAGATGTATTATGGTGCCCGAACCCACATGACTTTGAACAGTGACCACGAACATTTTGTTTACTGCAGCCGCAGCCATCATTACCGAGCGCCAACCATTGACTACAGTGAATGAGAGGAGACGAAGCGAACGCACAGGCCATAGTGTGACATCCGTGTAAACATAGATGACGTCATGGGTTTTTTTAATGAAAGAACGTAGCCTAATATATTGCTTTTGTATTAGTTGTTTGAAGAGTAAAAAAAAAAAGGTCTGTCTTAACGCAAATTTACAACCGGAAAGTCAATCGGCCTAAAAGCAAAAAAAAAAAAATATATAAATATGAGTCGGTCCTAAATTGACAGGGTCGGTTGGGTTACGGCAAACAATAATATTTTTAAGGATGGCCTCAAGTTGTTCCAAACCTGTCTGAGATCCTTTCTTCTGTGGAACACGAAAGAAGATATTTTGAAGCATGTTGTTAACCAAAATGTTGAGGGTAGGCATTGACTTCCATAGTATTTTTTTTTTCCATAGTGTTGAAATAAATGGCTACCGTCAGCTTGACGGTGCATAAGTGATGACAGAAGTTTCATTTTTGGGTGAACAATCCCTTTAAGTCAACATGAAATCAAAATTGATCTTATGGATCTATTCAAATGAACATAGATGTGCTTCTGAAATGGCATTTGCACAAACGGTTTTTAATGCTGTTCAGAGGTGGCATAAATAATGCATTTTCTTTGATGAAATGGGCTGAGGAGGGTCAGAACAGGCAAAATTTAGTCATATAACTTTGAGCAGGCACAGAGCAGCCTTAACTCTACTGTGTAAAGATGCCTTTATTGTGTATGATTTATCTGTACACATTACTCTGAATTAAAAGAAACCTGTTGTTTTTTTTAAATACCTGATAGAGTGTCTTTGGAAGATCTGTACAATGGAAAAGCAACCAAACTACAGCTCAGCAAGAACGTACTCTGCAGTGCCTGCAATGGGTGAGTGTGTGTGAGCAGGATATATACACCTTCTTTGAGGGCTATAACAATTAAGTACAGTTCCTATAGAATTAAATCAAAACAAATTTCCTCAGTCAAGGGGGTAAAACTGGGGCCGTGCAGAAGTGTGCCGCGTGTCGGGGCCGCGGCATGCGGATCATGATCAGACAGCTGGCTCCTGGCATGGTACAGCAGATGCAGTCCGTGTGCACCGACTGCAATGGAGAGGGTGAGAATTCATTTTCATCCGGTGAACTCGATTTGTGATGGTCCGAATACAACATTTCGATGCTTGGTCGCGGTTTTAGGGGAAGTGATTCACGAGAAAGACCGCTGTAAAGAGTGTGAGGGCCGTAAGGTGTGTAAAGGGGTGAAGGTCTTGGAGGTGCACGTGGATAAAGGAATGAAACATGGACAGAAGATCACATTCAGCGGAGAGGCGGACCAGTCGCCCAACACAGAGCCTGGAGACATTATACTGGTGCTGCAGGAGAAAGATCATGAGGTAACACACACACACACACACACAATGAGGAGTGTAGAGCCAATAGTTGGACTCTAATCAACAACTAGTTTGATTATCTGTTAATTTATTGGTTATTTTGCCCCATGTTCTTCTATAGATAATGTGCACACTGAAATCTATAAATGTATTTTATAGTAATCTGTACAAAAATGGTAAAATAAAAGGTTATAATAAAATGTATGCATTTGTATTATTATTAATAATAATTTATTATTTTGTAATTTAAATTTGAATATATATTACCGTAAGTAAAACTTTAAATTTTTTTGATAATTCCTAAATAATGGTAAATGATTAAATGTAAAGGGAATCCTGTTAAAATTACTATTCCAAAAAGCGTCATTACTTGTGTTGCATACAGAATTTCAAGTTTCATTTCTAATTCATTCACTTAGATTTTATGTTGAATCAAGAATATTACTTTGATAAATGACTGTGCTTTATTTCCTGTTGTGCTTTAACTTGCATTGACTGTATGCATGTGCTCTTAAAGGGACATGTCACTCAAAAAAAAAAAAGTCATAATTTACTCACCTTCCACTTGTTCCAAACCTGTATGAGATTCTTTCTTCTGTTGAATTTTGAAAACTATTGGTAGCCAAACAGTTGACGGTAGCCATAGACTTCCATAGTATTTTTTCTATACTATGGAAATTAATGGCTGACCGTCATCTTGTGGCTGAGTACACAGTAAATGATGGCAGAATTTTCATTTCTTGAGTAAATGATCACTTTATGTATATTTGAAGAATTGCAGCAATTAATCACCTTCAGGCAGTTAAGATGTGCTGTCTTGCAGAATGAAAATGTTTGCTTATTTTCTACTTTTAAAGCACAAATACCTATGATATCCTGATTTACAGGAGTTCCGTCGTGATGGAAACGATCTGCACATATCCCACAGGATTGGTCTGGTGGAGGCGCTCTGCGGATTTCAGTTCATGCTCACGCACCTTGATGGACGACATCTGGTCATCAAATATCCCCCTGGCAAAGTCATAGAGCCAGGTGAGCATAATGTTTGCTCGATGTTCTGTTCATGTTTTTGTAGAATCTGCTGTAGGAAATGTTGTTGTGTTCTCGTTGTCAGGTTCTGTAAGGGTCGTCCGAGGGGAAGGAATGCCTCAGTACAGAAACCCCTTTGAGAAAGGAGATCTGTACATCAAGTTTGACGTCAAGTTTCCTGAGAACGGCTGGATCAGCACAGAGAAACTAACGGTGAGTTTTCAACATTGTTATTGTTAACTAAAATAAAAAAATAAAAAAACATTAAACCTGAAATAAAATATTGACTTTAAATGAAAAGAAACTTATCATTTTAAGTTGGAGTACTAAAATAAATAAATAAAAAATATATATAAATAAAAATATAACAAATTTACTAAATTTAAAACAGAAAATAAAAAAATAAAAGCTAATTACAAATATTAATAGTAGTTAATAGTATTTAATAATATTTTTATAGTATTAAGAGTAACCGTTTATAAATTATATATATATATATATATATATATATATATATATATATATATATATATATATATATATATATATATGGTTATCAAAAGTATACAAATATTGGGTAAAATTGTAAATTTTTTATCTTAGAAGTTGGGTTTGTAAGTCTTTGCATCAGTAGTGTGCCATTGATGACTTAAAATGCTTTCTAAATTAGCTTACTAGGTATTTGAGCTATTTTCTAGTTATAGTTAATAAAAATTATTTCATCCTATTTCCTAGAAAATATTTATTTTTTCATTCAGTAAAAAAAAACATTTAAAATATATATAATAAAACTGTATATAATAAAAACTATATGGACAAAAAAAATTTAAGTGAAGAAACAAAAAAAAAGTAATACAACTTTAACTGAAAAAAAGAAAACTAATACAAACTTTTAGTCAAAACTATTACAGTACCTAGATGATACTAAAATAACAGTTGAATATACCTGACGAGATGCAGACTTTAGCTGAAGTGCATGTTTTCTTGTGTGTGTTTGTTCACGCAGGAGTTGGAGGATCTGCTGCCGTCTCGTACAGAGGTTCCTGTCATCTCAGCTGATGCAGAGGAAGTTGATCTGCAGGACTTTGACATCAGCCAGGGATCATCTGGTGGTCTCCGCCGTGAAGCATACAACGACAGCTCCGACGAAGAAGGTGGTCCGCATGGGCCAGGGGTGCAGTGCGCCCATCAGTAGTCCCAGAATTCTTTGCGAGTTTTTGAGGAAGTATTACAATTCCCTTTTGTCGGACAGATTCAATCTCCACCCTCCACGTTCTTCATATAGTGATCCGAACACACAGACACTTGCAGTATATATATATATAAACATACACTTATTTACTGCAATCTTACCTACAAGTACAATCATTCATGCACTGTTTTAAAAGAAAAAACAAGCATAACTCAAGGCAAAGCTAAATAATTTATTCATCACTACTTCATTCCCATTGTAAACTTTCACAGTATATATGTTCTCTAAATATATAAAAGTCAATGTCTGTGGGGAGACAGACGCTTTAAGTTAAAAATAACACATGCACGCACAAAGTTGTTAAAGAACGAGGCATTGTGGAGTTTCAGGAGTTCAATAAAAAGATCAAACGTGTTTCATTTTACTTGCCAGTTATTCAGGCACTGTCAGTCATCTTGTACTGTTGTGCTGGTTTGTGTTTAATGGCAGGACAGAATAACATGCATGTGGGCAACACACTTTTTACGGAGATTAATACGAAGCAAACCAAACCCAGAAGTGTTTTAATGTGCTTACTGTCTATGATAAAGGTATATGAGTCATGCAACTTATTATTTGCCAAAGAAACACCACAATTTTCTTAAAAGATCAGCAGCCAATGTGTGCATGCATTGTAAGCACTTATGAACCTATAGGGGGCGGCATTTATCGTTGGCAACTAAGAAAGTGTTTTAAATGTGATTACAAGTTGCTATAATTCAAACACAGCTACTTTTGTGCTCATACATCAATAAAGTGGATGAATGTTTTGACCGTGTGCTGTATGTTTGTAGAAATGGGGTTGAGTACGCACTAGCGTCCATCTTCAGTTTCTGTCATGCGTTGAGCTGTGGGCGCAAGGAGCTCTTTAAACCCAGCCGTATTCCTATAAAAACAAAACATTGTCAGACCAGTGCAACTTACTTTCTTTAGTTTTTTTCTCTTTTTTTATTACCTTTTATTTATTTAGTTTTAAACTTATGATTTTCTTACTCCACAAACAGAGAACTTTAGCAGATTGTTGATGCTGCTCTGTTAAAAATTATGCTTAGATCAAAATGGTGATATACTAAGTAGTAATTATGAGATAAAAATGGTACAAATTATAAATTATTATAAGAATAATTATTTGCTTTTTTCCTCACTAGGTCGTTTTGAAAGTTATCTCATAAATATGATCATTTATATGTGTGCTAAATGTGTGTGCATTATATGAAAATGTCAGATTTCCCATTTTTATCTTATAATTTAGATTTATAAATCTGTAGAATTTTTATCTCAATTTCAGCTTTCGACTTCCTGTCCCTTTCGACTAAATTTTCGACAATCTTGGTTGTCAATTTGACATTTTATGTCTTAATTGCAACTTTTATCATAATTTTGACATGGTATGTCAATTTTGACTTTTTATCTTAAAATTATGACTTAGTCATAACTACGATTTACTAAACTATTATTTTTTTTCTTTTGCTGCAAAAATGGGTTTCCATAGATTTCAATCACCAAAATTAGACAAAAAACTGAACACACACATATGACTTGGCATATGACATCAGGATGAATAAATGTTGACAGAATTCAAATTTTAGGGTGAGCTACTCCTTTAAGTGACATGAAACACCTGGTGAATCACTGCCAGAATGAACTAGCCTAGCATAAGTGTGTATACGTTACCTCTCCCGTCTGGTCTGGAGAACACAGGAGCGTTCTCTCCTCATCTGCTGGAGTTTCTCTCTTACTAAAGTTTTCTGTTGTTGCTCGTCCTCCTACAACATTGAATCAACATTTACATCATGTCCACATAGAGGTGTCTGAAAGTATGTGCACACGAGGTGTGTACCTGTTGCAGTGTGTCGGTCAGATGTCTGAGTGTGTCTTCCTGCGTCAGACCCAACAGATCTTCATCTGCCTTCCGACTCTGGACAATAGCCAGTCGCTCTTGAACCTGAAAAGGTTTGAAAAAGGTCAGAAAGCAAAGTATATGGCCTTTTTATTTAAATATTCTAAAAAATAAATGCATGGAAGACCATTTACAACAAACATGCACTGTTAAATCCTAATTAAGCAGACATTATGAGATGTTAAAGGGATACTCCACCCCAAAATCAAATTGTCATTAATCAGTTACTCCCATGTTGTTCCAAACCCGTAAAAGTTTGTTCGTCTTCGGAATACAGTTGAACATATTTTGGATGAAAACCGTGAGGCTCGTGACTGTCCCATTGACTGCCAAGTAAGTTACACTGTCAAGATCTAGAAAAGTATGCAAGATGTCATGAAAATTAAATGAACGGAGCTTTTACGGGATTGGAACGAAATGGATCTAAGTGATTAATGACAATTTTCATTTTGGGGTGAAGTATCCCTTTAAGAAATAATTACATTAAAAAGTCCAAATTAAAGCTGCAGTAGGTAACTTTTGTAAAAATATATTTTTTACATATTTGTTAAACCATTATGTCCTGACAGTAGAATATGAGACAGATAATCTGTGAAAAAATCTGGCTCCTCCCAGTGGTCCTATTGCCATTTGCAGTTACGGTCCGCTCCCGTTAAGAAACAACCAATCAGAGCTGCGGTCCGTAACTTTGTTTGTGTTCAAAATTTAGAAAAATTTATATAATAAGCGAGTTCACCATGAATCCATTTTCCAAACCATGTTTTTAGCTTGTCCTGAATCACTAGGGTGCACCTATAATAAGTGTTTATATTCTGACTATTTTAGATTGCTTCGGGGGTACCGCGGCGGAGTAACCCAGTACCTTTGTTTTGCAAGCAGTTCTGTTTATTAACCGCTAGAGCGTCAAAAGTTCCCTACCGCAGCTTTAATACATACTAACTCTTTATTATAAGTGAAATTATAAGATAATAGCAATTAGTTAAAATTAAGATATAGCAATTATAAAAAAAAAATCTAAATTATTATGACATCAAAATTACAATGAATTCATTATAACAGTAATTTAAATCTCATAATTTCAGCTTTGTCATTTGCAACTTCATTTCTCAACATTTTATATTTCACTTCATAATTATGACTTTTTTCATTATTTTGATTTAGAATTTCATATTTTTTATCTTTTTATGTCACAATTATATGTTTTTGTCATTGTTTAGCAAAGCATGTTTTGTGTGTGTGTGTGTGTGTGTGTGTCTGTGTGGCAGTGGGCTTCCATAAACACACCACACGTTTTGAAGATACTACAGAAATGTCATGCATCATGAGTCGGCTCACTCTGAGTAGTTGTCTGTCTCGGTCTCGTTGCCAGCGTCGCTCTGCTCTCCACTGGATGTCCACTAGGCAGCGCATCATTTCCTCCCCCTCACCTGCTCTCTCACAGATCTCCTCATTCCTCAGCTCCTGAAGCGATGCCTCGATCTCGTGTGTCTCACATGTTTGTGAGGCTTGTGTGTCTGCTCTCCCTGTGTTAGTATCTGTTGTGTCATTGTTTTGCAGCAGGCTTGGATCAGTGGGTGGAGTTTGGTCGAGCTGTAAGGTGTCACTGAATGTGAACTCTCCATCTCTTTTGTCCTCCTGTTGCTGCCCAGCCTGGAGAAAACAAGCACATTTGTTGTATAAGTATTGTGAAAGGATTTTTCATTCATTTATTCATTCACTCATTCATTAAGTTCCAGCTTTAAATTTTGGGTTTGGGCAGGGGGCTATAGAACTGACAATTATTAATTACTCATATAACTTACAGAACCCCTTAGGGGGAACTTCAGGGGGCTTGTGATGTTGTAAAAAAAAAAAAAAAAAAAAAAGATATTTTAAAAGAAAATTCTAATATGATATTTTTACAAACCTACAATGAAATTGCTATCTTTGGGAAGTTTAGTGCTTTATTAGCATCTCAGGGGCACTTCAAGTACCTATTTTATATCACAGGAATTCACAACAAAAAAGGTTGAGAACCACTGATCTGTTGTCATTCATGGTATTTTTTTTTTTTTAATAATTATTATAACTATTATAGAACTCTTAGTGGAAACTTTAGGGAGTTTGAGATTTTAATAAGCATGCAAATAAAATAAGATAATAGTATCTTATAAAAAGAAATACTAATATAAATATCTCACAAATTAATAATGTGGAATTCATTCATTTTGAAAGTTGAGTGCATTATTATCTCAGAGGAACTTCAAGTATTTCATATTATATATTACAGAAGTTTACAAGGTTGAGAACCTTTTATCAAACATTTCTTAAGCTCACATATTACATATTACAAATTGTATGCAAATAGCAGAGAGCACTGAGACACTTTATTATGTTGTCAAAAGGGAAGCTAGAGCTGGATAATTTGATGCGGTTGTCTTACTGTGATGAAGCATGAATGGTCTTCTTGGGACTGTGTCTTTCCTTTCACATTATCCGTGTGGTCTGAATGCATTTCTTCATATTGTTCATTTGGCTGCAGTGAGACAGAGCTTATGTTCTCCCGCTGTGTGTAAATGTCACAGGTGTTCACAGTTGTGTTATCAGCTAAATCCTCCTGCATTACAATAGAGACGGCCTCTCCTTTCTGAACCGATGTCTCTTCCTACAGAATTAAGCCTTTTTATGTATGAATGAAAAACTGGAGCTGATTTAAGACAGAAAGGTGCATATGTTTGTGTGTATGAACCTGAATGTAATTCTCTGCGTGGGCTGGTTTGCTCCAGGCCAGTGTGATCAGAGAGTTTTGTTTTTCCACTGAGATCTCCTGAGAGTCTCCTCTGCTCTTCATGTCTCCCTCTCTTCTCTCTCCGTCTCTGTCCCTCGTCTCCATCATGCTCTCTTCATCTCTTGGGTCTCTGACACACAGGATCTCTAAATATGGAGTATCTTCTGGATCTAAAGCCATGCCACAGCCTTCAAACACAAAAATGTTAATAAATGCATTCATCTTAAAATATGCATGAAAACTTTCAGCAGGAAATCAGCATATTAAAATAATTTCTGAAGGATCATGTGACACTGAAGACTGGGAGTAATGATGCTGAAAATTCAGCTTTGTTGTCACAGGAACAAATTACATTTTAATATATATATTTAAAATAGAATAGTTATTTTCAACTGTAATAATATTTCACTTCATTACTGTTTTCACTGTATTTTTGATCAATAAATGCAGAATTGCATAGAATTGTGTATATAATTAATGTTAAAACTTTCTCATATCATTGTTTAATGCCTCATTAAATTAACAGTCTGGCATATGAATGTCATTCACCAGTGCAGAGTTCTTCTTCACCATCTGACGGCTCTTCCTGTTCCTGTTCAGTCCTCTCTCTCTCCTGACAGAGACACAGGAAACAGATGCTCACCTTGTATTCCTCTCAAATGATTATGGATACTCTCTATAAGCAAATGTTTTTTTTTTTACTTTCTGTATATCAAGAGCCATTTTTCACTAGATAGGGTTCTTAAAAGGTTTTGGGGATATTATAAAAGTTCTTTGTGTTACACTATAGGTTCTGCAGATCATTCCATACAATTTTAAAAAATAAAGGTTCTTTATTGGCACTGATGATTCCATGAAGAACCTTTAACATCCATGGAACCGTTCTATTGCACAAACGTTTCCTTATAGATTCTTTAGCTCTTTAGAACATTCAAATGCTCTTCGCACTAAATTTTCTTTTTCTTTTTCAGAACTGTTCATTGAAGGGTTCTTTGGGGAACCAAAAATGGTTTGCTTTGAAACCTTTATTTTTAAGAGTGTAGTTTCTTCATATCTCTGCATACAGTAGATTGTAGGCATCTGTTAACAGCAAAAGAGAAGCCTCGCTGAAGATCTAGTGCATAAATGATTTTCTAAAAACCATCATGAAACACGACGGATCTCGTGATTTGTCCTTACAGTGTGAGCGTTCACCGCGCCGGTGCCTCTGCTGGCGTGCGCTGGTCCACGTGACTGCAAAACTTCATGAAGGTTGTGGAAACTGGGTCTGTGAAGTTCGCTCTCATATTTGCGAAGCAAAGTCCAAAGACCCTCAGGGTCCTGAGAAGTGAAAGAGACATTACTGACACAATAAACCTCATCTGCTCTGCACACTGTCATGACACATTCAAAATGTTTGATTTCCTTACTACTTTGCTTTTCATATTATTTGACTTTATTATTATAGTTGCGTTTTCTATTTTAGCTTATTCTCTCTAAATTTGACAATTGCACACTTAGTCTTTTAGAATGACTGCAGAATATACTATGGTTCTGTTCAAAATGGAATTCTTGCATACTGATTACTGCACAGAACAGTATATACTGAGATTCACCAAATCTGGCAGAGAGTTTAAAACGGTCCAGGCCTCATCATCATGTGCTTGCGTCAGCTGGGTCAGCAAATGAGTGGCACATTCGCCCCATGAGACATCTCTCCCAGAACCCCCTGGGGCGAATGGTCTAGTATAAGAACCATGTGCTTCCTGTAGAGAGACTTTAATCTGCTGCAGGCTCCACACACAGCTCTCTTCCACCGCGTTTCCATGAACCACATCTGAATGAAAGACACGTATACACACTTTAGAGAAAACCAGAGGCCTATCTTACAGCTGATGTGCTTCTAATATTAAGTTACTGGTCATTTTGGCTACTTCACCCAAAAATGAAACCCACTTCATATTAATTTGGAACAAGATATCACTTTTGGAGTGGAGTTTGTGTTATTTTTTATGTGAAGTTGATGTTTTTAACTGGTTTTCTGAATGTTTCCCTCGAGGTCACTCAGGGAAAGCCTGTGCACGATCTCCACCAATCGTTTCCTTTCCTGCTCCTGACACAGAACCAAAAACTGCAGCACAGCCTGATGGGAAAAAAAAGAAAAATTTATTATAAAACTGAATTTAACACAAGCATATGAGGTAAATATTTCAGCCTTTAAGTCAAGTTGGAATGATTTCATATTCGCATATGAATCTATGCATTTAGTTTAACGTTCATGAAGCTGGTTTTGAGACCAAATACATTTTCCATGTTTTTTTCCAAAATGTCCTATTATTCTTTGTTGGAGCATAAAAAGGATACAATACGGTATTTAGGGTCAGTACTTTTTTTTTCATATAAACATTAAATATTTTATTCAGCAAGGATGCATTCAATTGATCAAGAGCGACAATAAAAAGATTTATAATGTTACAAACTATTTATATGTCAAATGAATGCTGTTCTTTTGAACTTTCTTTTCATCATATATTCCTGAAGAAAAATGTATTGTAGTATCCACAAAAATATTGAACTGTTGAATTAATAATAAATGCTTCCTAAGCAGCAAATCAGCATACTGAATGATTTCTGAAGGATCATGTGACACTGATGACTGCAGTAATGATGCAGGAATAAATTACATTTTAAAATATATAGAAAACAATTATTTTAAATTGTAATAATATTTCACAATATTACTATATTTGTGATCAAATAAAAAGTCTCTTATGCCTTGGCGAGCACCAAACATGTTAATTGTTTTCCCCAACCCAAATCTCTTATAACACAACATACTTTATACTTCTGAACTCATGAATAGGAATTTGGCAGACTTGAAGGCGGCAAATGTCACGTATCTGTGCGCACAGTACCTGTCGTGTGCAATTTCCTGTTTTCCAGCCCTGCTGTTTCTTAGCAGTGGGATCCACATTTTCCTGAATCCAGATCCTGGTGAGATCCTGACTGTCTGAACCTCTCATATAAGGCCTAGAGAAAACAAAGATGGGTTTGATTCAAGCTTGCAGACTTCCGAGTGAAAATAGGTGGATGTGTCAGCATGTAATATTTGAAAAACTGATGATGTGTCCACTTCCCATATTTAACACACTCACCATCTGTCCCAGTGCTGTCTGGAGACCAGCAGCGCCGTGTAGGACTGATTCTCTCTCTCGGCTCTCCGCACAGCAACACACAAACTGAGATATATAACATGCAGAGCTTCCTTTCCCAATCTACAGGAGCAATAAGTCACAACACACAACATCTGCAACCATTAGCATAATTTGTTTAATATTACAGATTCATATTGAAATTAAAAAGTCTGGCTTAACTATGTCAGTATATAACTGTCAAAGTTCTAGTTTTGCATGCTTATTTATTATGTGCTGAAGGGAAGACGTACTTTTGAAGGCCACAATCCGTAAACGAGTTGCGTCTTAGAATGCAAAGATGCAAAATTATAAACTGTCTTCATCTATGGTGTGTTTTCTATCATGTGTCTGGCCTAAATCAACTTTATCTGAGATATATGAAACCTACTGATGCTTTAAGCCAATCACATGCGTTTATGGGAATGACCTGTTCATGAGCGCGCCGATCGAGTCCTTCTCATCTTGATAATGTGACTCCAGCTCCGACAGGAAGATGACAGCGGACCAGGCCTGTTCCCTCGGTGTAGATGACCAAGCCTGATCTCTAGATTTAACCCTCTCAGGACAGCCTCGCAAGACCACAGAACCACAGCTCCTGCCATATTCATCAAAAAGAGCTCATCATTTTACTTCAAGCCTTTATAAAACGGAGCCTTTTGATAACACTTTACAATAAGGTTCCATTAGTTAAATATAATTGTATCATTGCTTAATGCATTATCTAACCATGAGCAATACATTAATTATAGTATTTAATCATTTAATAGCATGTAATCATTAATTAATTGTTAGTTCATATTAGTGCAAATCTATTTAATAATATTAACAGATAGTCCTACATCATTTGGCATTTTCTTAATGTTTTAGTATATGCTGAAATTAACATTAAGCTTAATAAATTATTTAGTAGTATTTTTCATGGTTAGTTCATGTTAAAAGAATGCACTTAGCATATTAATAATTAAAACTTTATTCAAGTGTTACTAGTAATGCCCTCATAATGCAACTTATAATGCATTGTATGATCTCATGAATAACTGTAACCACTGTTAAAATACATTATAAAACGTATCTATTCATTGTTACAACTTTAGAAAATATAATGCATTGAAACACAACAAACAATCAAGTTCAGATTTATCAAAGGATCTCTAAATACCACAATGCATTTTACTTTGATTGCAATTATTTATTCATATTAAGTCATTTAGCATATACTTTTATCCAAACAACTAACAAATGAGGACAATAAAAGCAATTAAAACTAACAAAAGAGCAATAATATGTAAGAGCTGTGACAAGTCTCGCTTAGTCTAATGTAGTACACATTTACACAACACGTTATTTAAAAAAAATAAAATAAAAATTATATATGTGTAAGATATACAGTAATGCATCATAACATACATAAAGTATATCTTTATAATTCGTTATACATATAGGCTTCAAGTTGAGGGTTTTTCTTACAGTGTAGATTTATAATTATATTTGGGTTAAAACATAAAAAATGTAAAGGCAGACTCAAACTGTAGCTACTGCACTTATAAATGCACGAATACCTGTAGCAACGGAGGGCCCCGGGAAGTCCACACACCTGAAGCCAGTCTCTGTGTCTGAAGGCCAGCTCTACACACACTCCTAATTCACACACACATTCAGTCTGATCCCACGCTGACATCGAGTTCCACCAAACAACACCTGCAATAATGTACAAAAAGATATTGTTAAACTGTACTGTGAAAGGGGGCATTTATGAACTCCATTTAGGAATATTTTTTACCATATTCGTCCTGTAACATCTCTCTGTACACTCGCTCTCTGATGAGCTCATATTTGTAATACAGGAGCTGGAGGATGTCGGTAGTGCTGGTAAAGATGGTGCCCGGTCGCATGACACCGGCGATCCTCTGAGAAAGAGATGGTAGGACACTCCACACGCCGTCAAGAACGAGTCTAACAGAAAGCAGGATGAATGTAGAGTCAATTCATTCAATGTGATTGTGAGCAGCTGAATGAAAGTGTGTGTGTGTGTGTGTGTGTGTGTGTGTGTGTGTGTGTGTGTGTGTGTGTGTGTGTGTGCGTGCGTGTGTGTGTGTGTAAATAACCTGGTGCAAAGTCTCCCGGCTCTATTCTGAAGATACAAGATACTAAACTGATCTGGATCCTGCTTCTAAAAAAAAATACAAAATAATAATAATCACAAAAGAGGTCCAAATATACTGTATTTGGCAGACACCTTTCTCTAAAGTGATTAACAAATGGGTGAATGAGCTGAAACAGAGTGAAAAGCAAATTAACCATAAACCATAAAATTAAAAAATAAAATTTAAAACAATATATAATCAACAATCAATATAAATTCATATATTAGATATGGAATCATCATTATATTGTACTATATTATTTACAGAGTTATGTGTGCTCATGTAATAGAATAGAATAGAATAGAATAGAATAGAATAGAATAGAATAGAATAGAAAAATATGAGTTGGTTTTCTACCTGCTGTCTGGAGCTGAAGTTGATTGTTGAGGATTGTGTGATTTGTTTATGACTGATTCTACCAGCCTTCAACATCTGGAGATCCCAGTACAGCTGTAGAAATTATAAGCTGTTCACATCTTTTCATTTACAACAATATAACTCCACAATTTCAAATTCCAGCACCCAAAAGACCCAAAACAAAGATAAATATCTGACAAGACAAAAGTCCACAGTAAGAAGGAAAATTAAAATTGTCCAGAGCATTTATTTTCAGGATCAAGTTCTCAAGTCATTGTAAGATTAGTTCAAAGGAAAAATCTTATAGATATAATATAAAACATGTTTATATTGCAATATAATGTATTATCTTAATTTAGATTTAGTATAAATAAGGGAAAAAAATATAGAATGAAGCAGAATATTATATGGAAATATAGATAAATAAAAAAAAAAGAATACCTCTTCTCTGTAGTCACGTTGTTTCTCCATCATGAGGAGAACATGCAGAACTCTTCTGGCTGGACATGACAAGCCTCCACTCTGACCTCTGACCTGAACACATCACACAAAACATTTTCTTTTTGCTTTTCTTTTCTGTCTCTTTCTTCTCATTCATGAGCGTCTGAGACAGCAGAAGGTCTTGTTCACCTGTGAAATGGCTCTCTTTGTGTCATCCAGGCTGGCGCTGATGAGGAAGACGCTCTTATAGAGGGAACAGATCACGTCCACGCCGACCTCATCCTCCTCATGTACACCCATCGACTCACACACCAAGTGCAAACACTCTTCCATCCTACAAAAGACAAGGCACTTTGTGTAAGCTTGATTTCATTGTCCAAAATGCCTTGAAATGAAATTATTGTAATAAAAATGTACATACTGTATCTACACTACACACAGCAAACATAATGACATGAGTTCTTCTCATACATCATAATTTCAAATTCAAACATAACAGATAGTCCTTATATAATTCAAACATGAAAAGAGAAAGTGTCTCACCTGTTCACGGAGTTTATCTTCATGAATGATGCATGATTGCAACAAAGCCACGTCTGTTGCTGAGGAAACCATTAGAGTCAGATTACAGAAGACGACCGAGGACACTACACAAGCAGAATTCTCCATTCTTCAAGGAGAGTCATATCATTAACCCTAAAGCCTTGGTTTCGGAGGCCAATAAACTGTCTGGCAACTATTCTGAAGGTTTCAAACCAGAAAACTGCATGATCTTAATTTAAATCATCAGATTTCAGTAGCTGAAATTGATGTACAAAACATTCATGATGTCAGTAACTTACAAACACATCTATGCACATTAACACTCGACTCGGGTCAATACAATGGATCTTAAGAACATCTGGCAGAAGAATCAAACAACGCCGAAAGCTCAAACACGTTAACGAGGACATTACAACAAATTTAGATGACAGTAGCTCAGAAGAGGAGTCTGTATCTAATCTAGATACAAGTAGTCAACATCTGAACCGTCTTCTTGATCCTCACAACAGACAGAAAGGTTTCTACAACACAGACACACATGAAACATAGTGTTTTTATTGAGCTTGAGCACCAAATGAGCCTTTGTGAAATGGGAAAAGAACAGATTTGGCATCTGTGAGACAAAAAACTGATGGGGGAAGTAATACAAGCTAACCCAAAGTTTAATGATTGCTATGCATGTTGTCCTGCATCGATGGTTTCAGACAACCTGCGCCATTACTACATTAAATATATAATGTACATCATCACGTATTTTCTTTCAATTGATTTTGCATTTTGCATGGCAACACGTTCTCAAATAAAATCTAATAATGAAAAGCAAGAAGACTGCTTGTGGTTTAATTGCTGCTTATGTGACTCAATTATGTTAATATTTAAGATCAAAGTAATGGAAAAACAGGTGCAATATGACTCAAAAATATAATAGTTTGGGCAAAAAAAAAAAAAAAAAAGCCAATTTGAAATGAAGTAAAAATGACTAGATCACCTCTAGTGAAACAACAAAATGAGATTCATTTAAATCAGTTTTATTGAGAAAACAATCTCAGCTATAAGACAGTATTTACAATACCGGACCACAGCATGTTGAACAGTTCACATTCATGTATAAACACAAATTATATAATAGTGTTAGGAGAGAAGGTCATTTTCAGTCATGTACAAATTGCAGAGAGGAAAAAAAAAAAAGGTAAGAAAACCAAAAGTCTTGCATGATAACTCCAAAGCAGTTGAGGGAGATGGAAAAAAGGCACTTGAAGAAAGAACAGCTTTAATTTGTTGGTTCAGTCCATTAGTGAGAGCACTTCCTTTTCATAAAGCCCTCCATGACAGGTCACCGCGAGTGATGTACAATGGCCATAGAAGTCATAAATGAGAACCCAATCAGTTAAATGATCAATTTTGTGCTCATATTTTATCTGTCGTTGTGTCTATGTTCCTTTGCAAATCAAAGAAAAATAAAACTGATCATATAAAAAAAAAAAAAAAACACACACAAGCCTTGAAACACTGAAATGTCCAATCCAGAACTTCTCATTGGGCATATTTTGAGCCAAATTAAGAAAATAAAAAAAAATAATTCAAAATCATGTTCAATATCATACATCCTCTAGCTAAATGGAGATAAATATATACATGTTGCAAAGCATTACATGTAAACTATTTTTCTAAATAATACAAGGTCATTTTTTTTTTAAGTGTATAACAAAAAAAAAAAGTTAATATAATGTGCAGTGTAAAAACAAAAGAGAGTGGTTCTTGCTTTATACTGTGTCGGGTTACACACATGCCATTCTGCTGAATTAAAGGGGCTCATTTTAGTGCATTATAGGCTTTTAGACAAACCTCTACACAACACTTTGACAAGCTTCACAAGCTGACCTGAAAACTACATCTGATTCCAACGATGATGAGTGTTAATCTATAAAAGATGTTCAAGGAAAGTAAAAAAATATATTTTTTTTTTTGCTCTTGTAAATGCTTTTTAAACAATGTTCCACAATGTGGTATACTTGCACTTATAAAATAAATTGTTTGTTTTGCATTTAAGTGCTAAGTTACCCAAATTAAAACTCATCATGTCGGACCAGAGCTTCTCCAAAATCTGTCGCTTGACTCCCGACAAAGAAGTCATACTTATCCACAATTTCCTGCTTTGTGAGGCGTCCGTCCTATCATGGAAATAAAAGAAGAAAGTCAAGATAAAACATTTTTTACAAACCAGATCAATCATATCATCATTTTTAGCAGTCTCTGTGAATGACCATGCTTTTACCTGATCGGTGTCAGACTCATACAGCAGGTGTTGGGCCTCAACCTCTGCATGGTCGTACCCGGCGGGCAAGATCCAGTCACGGGTCTCGTCCTTATCCATACGGCCGTCTTTGTTTTGATCCCTGAACTGTCTAAACTGTTCTCTTTCGGTTTTCACCCACTCTGGTTCATTGGCCTCTCCAGTCTGACTGTACATATCACCTGACAAAACACAAAGACAAGGGCAACAGTGAGACAAAATTAACTCCGTGAACAGGAAACTTGATTTCGGTTTATTCCAGTCTTAAATACAAAAAATAAAACATTTTAATTTACCAATATATTCATCAATGTCGATGAAACCATCTCCGTTTTTATCAATGTCCTCCATAGCCTCCTGTAAACCAAACACAAAAACCTCCACAATCATGATCCTGCAAAATCTTGATCCAGACACATTGATATTCTGCCGATGCCCTCTTTACAGATGAAAGTCTGCCATACGGGTCTGGAGCAACATGAGGGTGTGCAAACAATGACAAAAGATAACAGCAAAGGTATATGGAAGACGTTTTTTTTAGCATTATGATCGTGGAGACTTACCAGCAGTATGATATCCTTCATGTAGTTAAACTCCTCTGGGTGAAGAAACGCTGTAAACTCTTCCTTATTGGCCCTCATGTCACCATCATAATCAGCCATCTTGAAACGACGCTCATCTCTGGTCATCATCTGCCTGTAGTTAAAACTGATATTGGGATCCGCTTCATCTAAACACAAAAAACTCATTATGTTAGTCTGGATTTCCAGCTATTTACAGTAAATGTGATTTTTGATCGGACTTAAATCAGTTGTTTTCATGTCATCATTGATGAATGGATTTGATTTCAATACTCGTGTAGATGGATGATCCAAAAGATCAAATTAGATTTATGTGCATTTAGATTAGATTTAACCTCTGAAACATGATTAAATCAAGAAACACATCATACGTACCAAGGGTGTAGCCGAAGGTAACGTTCTTGTACTCCTCCCAGGAGACATAAGCGTCTGAGTTGTGATCGATAGCCTGCCACTGCCGTTCCATATCGTTATAGATCCATCGCTTCAGAGCGTTTTTGATCCACCGCGTCATCTCATCAAGAGTCACAAAGCCGTCATGGTCCTCGTCGATCTTTTCTGCAATCTTACTGTAGAAAGAAAGAGAGAGATGGTTGATTTGGGGAACTTTCTCAAGTGAAGCGCTCATCAGAATGTGGTGTGTTTTTACCCCAGTCTCTGTTTGCTCTCCTCTGGCGTGAGCTGGTTGAACGTCTTTGCCTCCTCTTGTCCAAGAAAAGCCTCGTAGTTGAGGTTGAAGTTCTTTTCATCATCATGCTCATTGTTGATGAGGGTGTCGTGATGGACACGTTCCTTCCTCCGCATGGGTTTGCTGGAGGACTGAAGATTGCAGAGGGAAGCGACCAACAACAACAACAGCAGGTCCATCTTCTCTTACACTTTAACACAGTCAAAAAAAAACAGCAATAATATGTATACACACACACAGGTTAATTTCTGTATGCATGAATGCATTTAACATATACATACATATATATACATTATATATATATATATATATATATATATATATATATATATATATATATCATACACACAAACTATCATGGTACTAGTGTAATAAAGTGTTATACATTGCATTTTTTGAGGGAATATTCCCATATTACACATGCAAACAAAATTTTAATTCCCCACATTAAGCCTCGTGCAAATTCTCAAACAACATTAAATGATATAGCGAAGCATAACACTGCATATCAGGGAATATATGAATGAACTGTTTCACATTTTATTGCAAAAATGGGATTATACCTGGTGAATTTAGCAGAGTTTCACACCGCACGGCTGATCTCAATAACGCTGGATATCAAATTAGTTTGGGAGACGCTTCCTTTGTATGGCCCTCTCAACTGACCAATCAGATTGGAGATAACGCTCAACCCTAGTTTAACGGACTAATCAGCATAGACATATATTTATGTCTATGCTAATCAGATCGAACGCCCGTGCAGACTGAGCCGCTTGGCGATTGGTCCACTTCAATCCAAACGTGAGTATGTCATTGGTTTAGACCTGGCACGTCATCAAGGCTCATCTTTCTGCAGTATTTATTTAATAAAAGTAATCAAACTTGTATTAAACAAAGGATTGTAATAAAAAAAAAAACTTAAAAAGAGGAATGCCATTGTTTGCTTTATATATATACATATATATATATATATGTTTAATTTATATATATTTTTTTCTGTATTTATTATTGATAATGATATATATTGATATATAACTTATGTAAAGCGGTTTAATAAAAGTAAAATAAAAAAAATCTTACTGCATATCTAAATATAAGCGAATAATATAAATCGAAGCCATATAAAATTCTTTTTTTATTTTACCCTGTTTCAACATAATATTTTACTACCGACTATAATGTGAAGATAATAAATTGACCTTTAATGTATTTTAAAACTTAACACAGACTTAATACATCATTAAATAACAATAATTCATTTCAACTTTATTTGTATAGCACTTTTTACTTTACAGACAAAAGCAACTTTACAGAAAATAATAATAATAATAATAATAACAACAATAGTAGGGATCAGAATTTTTTTTAAATTAATAATATTATTAAAGAAAGAAATAACAAACCAAAACACATAGATTAGAAGATTTTATGATAAGAATGTACAAAATACAGTTTCAAATTCTGCAAACATCAGCAGGAACGGATGACACACTGACACAATGATTATTCAGTGACATTGGGCAACATTTTTCCCACAGCTGCCTCTGTGTGTTTCCTTCCGTTTACCCTTTCATTTTTTCCCCACGCTAATGTCCAGCATGTTTCGGTTGTGTCACCAGTGTTTTGTAATGAGACTCAGGCGGCTTGTAGCTGTGGCCCTTGATCTACTGGAAGGGCAGCAAGGGACGCAACCTCTTTTCTGGGGGTGAGGGATGCGAAAAGTGTGTCCAGGATTCCTAAGACCTGTAGAAGCTCTTGCTGAAGTTCTTCTTCTCGACCCAACACCTCCATGAGACGCTGCAGAAGCCGCTCGACTACAGGTGACTGGTGAAGAACCTGCCGATACAGATCTAAACACACACACACACACACACACACACACAACACGTTTAATATGTGGAAAACCTTTGAAAACCAGAACAAAACAATACTATTTCACAAGCAGCAGTTCACTTCTTCATTCCCATTTGCTTACGTGCAGATAATACAATACGAAACTCACCAAGCACAATATCCCCAACCATGAGCAGAGGCCGAGAAAAGCGTGGGTCAAAGATGTGCCTGAAAAACAACACACAAAAATGCCCTTTACCTTACTTTCAGAATAATTGCATATCAAGTCACTAACACAAACTCTCAACCGCAACACTCAACACTGCTCAAGAATTTCCCAGTGCTTTAATCATTCCAAGAAGTTCAGTTTTTCCACAACAATTAAATGAAATGCATTTCACAGAACAATAACAATGCTGAAAGTCTTTTAAGTGTAAATCCCACAAAGATTATTATTAAATAATATGCATATAAACATAAAATGCATATTAAATTTATTTTAATAAAAAAATAAAAATTATTCAATTTTAATTCTACATTATATATATATATATATATATATATATATATATATATATATATATATATATATATATATATACACACACACTATTAAATTTTAAGACTTTTGCACTGTAGAGTTTTATGATAATTAAGCACATTTTCAGTAAATTCTCATTACTGAAATGTGAAAGATATTATTTAAAATGTAAATATACACATAGCAATAACTGGTATATAAAAAATAATATTATATACTATAACAGTAATCATCATCAGTGAGAATAATGAGAACGAAACTCAAAACATGAAATGCATTTAAAAATACTCTTTTTGCCTTCATGCAAATTATATATTGTTTTAATCTTGAAACGTTTTTAAAGTGAAACATAACCCATTCACCCAAAAACAGTTTGAGAAATCCAAGCAAATTGGAAAATTTTGTAATCTTGGAAAATTGCATAATCTTTTCCTACTTCAAGTCCTGGAAAATGATTTCTGATGAGGCTGTACTACATCTGTATATTTACTTTATTATTTAATTTTTTCTAAGGCGTTCGTAAATTTCCCCCTCCAACTGTTTATGAGCCATTGTGTTTTGTATGGGAGTCTGAAGTCATAAGACTCATAAGTGTGTGTCGGAAAAGATGTGAGAGAGAGTTACTCACTTGAGAAGGAAGTTGAGGATCTTGGTTAAGCTCTCTTCATTTCGTCCTGCGAGAGCATTTTTCAGAGTTCCTCTGCGGTTGAGCTCTATGATAACCGCTACGGTCACCTCTGGTTTACTGGTGCGTGTCCATGTCTGTCAAACATGCACACACACACACATCTTCATCTGAACAGTCACAATATACATCAACCTGCATTATATCCACACACGTGTGTTTACCTGCAGAGCTGTGTCCAGCGCTTTGGACACCTCAAAGCTTTTCAGCTGTTTGTCATATTTCCGTAGATACTGCTTCACCGGTTTACTGACCAAAAAATCATCCTAAAAAAAGACATCAAAGATTGTAAGACACAACTGAAGAAAACAATGCAGCAAAAACAAAGCACACGAGTTCATTCAAACAGTCTCATATGAAAATATAAGACTCAGTTAACATGGCTATGGCTTAAAAGTCAATTCTTATTTTATGAAGATATCTTAATTTATATAGTTTACATTTGATTATAGCTGTAGAATAGCTATATCAAAGACCAATTTTAGCTGAAATGTTAGCAAATAAGAAATTGAATTAAAACAATTCAAATTAATTGATTCAAAGCAAAAAAAAATATAAAATAAAAATCACCTGTTTGGCCACATATTTCTTGTAAAATGTTAGCAAACAAGAGATTGAATTAAAAGAAACAAATTCATGCAAATAAAATAAAAATCATGTTTTGTCAGAAAGTTCTTGTGAAATGTTAACAAACAAGAAATGTAATTAAATAATTCATTGATCCATTCATTCAGAAAAGTAAAATAATAATAAAAAAAATAATAATAAAAAAAAACACGTTTGGGCACAAAGCTCTTGTGAAATATGAGCAAATAAATTTTTTTAATTAAAAATCATTGATTCATTCATTCAGGAAAAAAAGTCAAATAAAACAAAATAAAAATCACCTGTTTGGCCACATATTTCTTGTAAGATGTTAGCAAACGAGATTTAATTAAAATAAACAAATTCATACAAAAAAACAATAAAAATCATGCTTTGTCACAAAGTTCTTGTGAAATGTGAGCAAATAAAAAATGGAATTAATCTAAATCTATTGAGTCGTTCGTCCAGAAAAAAGTAAAACCAAACAAACCAATCACCTGTCTGGGCATAAAGTTCTTCCCCTTGACAAAGACCCGGTATGACGGACCCCTTCGCCTTCGACTAGTTAACGTCTCTTTGTCTTTTTTGTGTTTCCTGTGCCTGACACTCAACACACCATTGGTCATCCCCACAGCAAGCACTTCATCATCAGGCTAGAGCAGAACCACAACGAGCAAAACTTCAATTAAAGTGTATATGAAAAAAAATACATTATAAGTTCATATTTAGAGATTTCTTTGTGTAAATTAACTAAACGTACCGCAACAGCCATACTGAGGATAGATGCATCACAGTCGAAATTATGTACAACCTTATAAGAGGAGTTATACACTTTGACATGCCTAAAACGAAAAGCACCCAAAACAAATAAATCCAACTTTCTCACAACAAATTCACAAAAATAAGCACTTTATGACTTTATAGCTATGGCTCACACATGTAGACACACCTGTCCAGTGATCCTGTGAGCAGTTTGTTTCCTACAGAACTCAGACATGCACATGTAACGGTTTTATGATGATTCTTAAGAGAAACAAGCTCCTGTCCGCCTTTCAACAGGTCCCAGATTTTCACATAGCGCCCTCCTGTAACACATACACCAATTTATTTCAACCATTTGTTAGAAAAGCCAAATACAATCAAGTGGTCATAACATAGCACACTAGATGACATCTGCATTAATGCACCAAGTCTACAGTATTTATCTGCAGTATGAGCTGGGGGAAGAAATGGTTGCAAGGGTTCTAAGCATTACTGATCACTGTGTGGTTAAATAACGAGTGTTGTTCACCTGTGGACACCAGCAGGGCTTCTGACGGATATAACAGCACACACTCCACAGGATGACCATGTTGCATGGTCATCACACTGCTTCCTGACCGCATGTCAAACACTTTCACTGTGTGATCATACGAACCTGCAACAGAGACGACTGGCATTCAGGACAAACTACTGTACAAAAGATAACCTTTACATTTAGAATATTATATACTTATTCATATTAAATGTACACGGTTATGATCAATTTAAAATGGTGTATTTTTAGGTGCATTTTAAAATGAAACCTAAGTGAATAGAGGTAAAATTATCATATGTGACCCTGGAGCACAAAACCAGTCTTAAGTCGCTGATATTGCCATTTATTTTTAGCAATACCCTCCCCCAAAAAACTTTGTATGGGTTGAAATTATCTATTTTTCTTTTATGCCAAAAATCATTAGGATATTAATTAAAGCTCATGTTACATGAAGATATTTTGTAAATTTCCTACTGTAAATATATCAAAACTACATTTTTGATTAGTAATATGCATTGTTAAGAATTCATTTGGACAACTTCAAAGGCGGTTTTCTCAGTATTTATATTTATTTTGCACCTTCAGATTCCAGATTTTCAAATAGTTGTATAATAATTGTCCGTTATGACTGGTTTGGTGGTCCAGGGTCACATATGTGAGGTGCTGATGAGAATGAAAGGTGGTTACCTGTGACAAACAGATCTGGGTTGAGTTTGCTGGGGGCGAGAGCTCTGATGTAGTCTGTGTGTTCAGTTACTGAGCTGATCTCAACAGCACTGGGAACGTCCCACACGCGGCACGTCAGGTCATCAGACCCCGACACCACACGAAACCCATCAGACAGGAACGAGGTCACGTGTACCGCCCTGCACATTTGAGACAGCAGAAAAGACACCCTTAAGACAACAGAACTGCTGACAGAGCTGCTTTACAAGGGGGAAAGATGTGATTTGAGAGATTATTTAAAGTTACTGAATACATTATTTATTAGCAATTATTTCATGCCAGGTCATACTTGGAGTGTCCTGTGAATTGCCTGAGAGCCACTCGGCCGCTGATGTCAAACAGACGGATGAGACCCTCTTCACTTCCTGCCACTAAAAGCTTCCCGTCGCCTCTGAAGCTCCCTCCATACGCTGTATCCCGAAAACGTGTGAAGCTCCGTATGGGCTCTTGAGAGTGAAGTCCATATACGTGGATCTGATGCAGGAAATGATCATATCAACATATTGCATGCAAGTGAATCTCACAAAAACAAGTGCATGTCATATTTCACAAAAAAAAAAAAAAAACAAGACAAATATTGCTTGATGGAAATAAAGCTGGTTTTAAGAACCAAATTTTCCCATCAAATCATCTGCATTGTAGTGAATACAAATATTTGACTTATTTGTACCTCTGATTATATATTATCAATAAAGGTTTTAATTGGATATAAGTAATGTTTACTGCATTGCTGTATTAAATTCCTCTACCCCCCTACATTTAAACAGTATTCTTTGTTGTATTTTCCTGTTAAAATAACGGCGTTCCTATGGAAGTCTTCTGCTTTTAAGAACAGCCGGGTTTTCCGGTATTGGGCGGAGCTAATGCGTAAACAGCAATCCCATTGGCTGGTGCTCACCTATTATCATACCTGTTTTGATTTCAGCAAATCAGTTCAAGCGATTTTAGTAATCTTCTACATCCACTTTTATTATGCAATAAGAAGCTACTTTTTTATGTCTTTATCTTAATCCATGGTTTTATTTAAAAAAGGAGCTTTACACACAACCATTAGCCACATTGGCTACTAAGCAAAAAATTTATGTCAAGCCCTGGATACAACCATACAGAAAAAAAGCTTTATACGCCACTTTGAATAAAAGTAAAAATAAATACATGCATATGTCAATATGAAAGAGAATAATGATAAATGGACTCACTCTGGTGGAGGCGGTGACGGCATAATTGTGAGGTGTGAGAGGAGAGAAGTCAATCTTTGTTACAGCACCAAACTCTTTCATTTGCACGGGAGACTGAAAGACATACGCAGACTGTCAGTGCATATAAATACTGAAAAACTTGTTAAAATGTTGACTAATCAGAACACCTAAGATATACAATTTTCATTGAACACATAAATGATATACAAAATCTTTTGATGTTGAAAAGACATTATGCGTCAACACTTCTCAAACCTTGTAATTCTTCCAGTACAGCGTGTCCTCTGTTACTTTCTCTCCGAGTTTAGGGAGGAACTGAACTTTGGTGGGTTTAAATGAAGCCATCTCAGATATGAACACTGATCCCTCTGAGGACCTGCAATATAACACTTCAATAAAATATAACAACACTACAGGTGACTCCAGCATTCGTGCGCTCATAATGCATACAACAGAACCAATAGAAGACATCCTCACGTTACACTAATAAGCTCAAAGCACAGGTTCACAGACTTCAGATCTCTGAATAAATCAGAACTGGTTAGGTTTGTTTTCAATAAGCAAGATATTTTAATCTAAATATTATAAGGTATATCTTACCTTATTATGGTTTCCACCGATTTTTTAAAATAATTGTTTGATTATTTGTTGTTAACGGTACAGATTAGAAAAGATGAGCAAAAATCACGTTGATACTACAGCCACATGGAGGCCGCCATTTTGTGACGTCATATTTCCGTTTTGGAACAAACTTTGCACACGTGATCCCCGACAACTAGAGTAACTTAGCTATTTTGCTGGCTTGTTTGTGAACGTTTGCTAAATGTACACATACACGCTACAGCAACTGATTAAATACGTTTTCTTCGCTTTCTTGCTGATTTTTCCAAACAGGGCTTGATTTCCTCAAGAAAGTATTTTTAGCCTGGAAACTTCACCTTACAGGCAATTTTAAGAAAAATACAAATTGCGTAAAATGCTTTTCCATTATAGTCCTTGGAATAAACACATACATCTGTCAAATCAAATAACTTACATTAAAATGTTTTAATATCAACCCAAATATTTACATATGTATTTGTAAATTATATATATATATATATATATATATATATATATATATATATGTATGTATGTATTTACCCCCCCCCCTCTCTTTTTTTTTGTAAATTTTGTATTTATTCAAAAATCATGTAGGTTTTTTCTCAGGAAATATGTAAACCAAATCTCCCAACATAAATCTTGTTGGAGTTCATTTCAACATAACATTTTTACCCTAATATTGTCAGAGGAAGTGTCGAGAGGTTGCAATGGTAAATGTGTCAAAGGATATTTGTGACCCAAATGAAAGAGTAAAGTGAGAAAAATATGTTTTCCTCACGTTCTTATGTTCTTATTGATGACATTTACAAAACAGGACTTAATTTCTTGAAAAAATAAAAGAAAAATTATATATATATATATATATATATATATATATATATATATATATATATATATATATATATATATATATATAAATTAATTATACTTTTTTTTTTTTACCTCTAACCCCAATATTGTCAGAGGAAGTGTCGAGAGTTTACAAAGGTAAATGTGTCAACAGGAATGTACAGGATGTTTATTTTTTGACCTAAATAAAAGAGTAAAATGAGTAAAATAAGTTTTCTAAACTTTTTTTATTGATGACATTTTCCAAATAGGTTGTACAAAAGATAAAAACTTAAAGAAGTTTTTTATAAAGTTTTTCAGTTTTTCTCAGTTGCTTTGGTGCATTTCTCGAATCATCCTTAATATTTGCAGAGAAGTATACCTGTATCCATTTCAAAAGCACACATTTACACATTATTTTATGTGGGATATTGATTAAAAGAGACAGGATAGGATTCACAGTTACACTTTACTTACGTTACGTTATCACTCATTGTGATAAATAAAAGAAATATGCGCACCTTTGAGATATTTCAGAGAACTGGTTTATCATTCGCTGAGCCTAATCTACATTTGTGAAAGTCAAGATTCACCTGCACGATTCATGGGAAATTTACAAAAATTCTAATTTCCAATTCAAACTGATTTGTATAGGGCTTTTTTTTTTAGGGCACACATAGTTTCAAAGCAGCTTTAGAGAAATGTCTCTGCATTACAAAGCAGAAGTGAATGCATCCAAGTAATGTTCATTTCACAAATTAACAGTTCAAGATCAGTAGAATCATACAGCTAGCTAACATGAATTCATTTTAGGCAGAAGCTCATTAAAGCAATTATTACAAGTGTGATCATAATGATTACAACAATATAGAAACATTTTGGCAGCTGTGCATGTTGATTCAAGTTGGCGTCATCTGGGGTCCTCACTGGGTTCAGCATCATCTCTTCAGAGGTGTTGGGTCATCTGAAGTCTTTCTATGAGGCTGGATCCATGCTGGAGCAGGTATTATCTTTGTAGATACCTCGAGATCCAGGGGTAGGGGAACAGAAAGGCAGACTGAAAAGAATATGTTTGGGATTTAACAGATCCAACTGGGAACAAGTGTGGGATTGAGATACGTTATGTGAATGCTTGGCTGAAGAAGTGCATCTTTACAATTTTTCTTCATCGATTTGGTACATTTCTCCAAACTCAATTAACTGCTCTCAAAACATTTAACACAGTGATCTGTACACTTTGTAATTGTCCTAAACAGATAGTAAATTCTCCTTAATTTCATACAAATTGAAAAATTAAAAGCATAATTTTATCAAAACACTGTGCACAACATTCCCCAATGCTATCACAGCAGTTCATACCAACCAAATCTTTAATATATCAGAAAAAAACATTAGCAGCTTTTTCATTGGTCTTCACAAAGATCACACCTTATGTCCTCAATTAACCCCGAATTGATATCTGTTCTGATATCTGATATCTGATATCTGAGTTAGTAATCCACTCAACACAGAAAAAGACAATTTCCTAATTGTTCACACAGCTGTCTTAATTACAACAACTACAAAAGGGGAAGAGAAAAACGACAAAGATGATGAACGAGGAAAAAATACAATAAAAAATAGAAGAATGAGTAGTGGAAAAAGGAAGAGGTGTAAGATTGAGAGGTGGTGGACAGGATAGAGGGAGAAGAAGAGGAAGAGGAGCAAGAGCAAGAAGAGCTGAGGATGTAGGAGGAGGAGCAAGAAGAACTGAGGATGGAGGAGGGAGAGCAAGTTGTTTGGGACAATGTCCAATTCCACCATTCAGCACTAGTGTGAGAGTGGTTTGACAATAACCTACATATCAGGATTTGGTTCCTGCTTCTTCTCCTTTCCTGAATCTAGTTGAGGAATTCTCCCCCTCTTGGAGGTGGAAAGTACATGATCGCAACACCAAAGAAAGTCTTCAAGCGATGGAAGAGGCCAGTGAAGATAGTGGGTCACAAGCATGTCAAGGATGGATACAGCATTCAAGGCGTTTTTTCCCATGATGCATGACTCGCGAAAATATTTGTGATGCTGCATAAATGCATTACTAAAATAAAATGCTGTTTCACTATGCAGTGAATACTTAAACGTTTCACCAACATGAGATTTAGTGAGTTTAGTTTACGGTTTTGAGAGCTGTTACCTGAGTTTGGAGAAATGTACCAAATCGATTGAGGAAAACTCTTAGGAGCCAGATGAGAAAATGATCTTCCTCCTTTAATGGACTTGGATGTCATGGGTACTAATAGTCTAAAGTTATGTGACCTTAAAGAGCGAGATGGGTTATAGGTCATAAGATGATCAGCTATACATTTAGAGACTTACACAGAGAACTTAAATTTTGAGCAACATTACTTTAGCAAATGATGGGAAATCGCATACAAATGTATGTAATCCGTTGCATGAATGTACCAAGGTGATCCCAATTTGATCAAAAGAATGAGAAACTGCTTTTATAACTGGATGGTGTGGAGGTTGAACAAGTAGTTTTAAGAATTTAACTTCTGATCTGAGAAATGCACCAAAGCGACTGAGTCTTTGGAATAAATATATACATGGCAACTTACAGTAAAAAAAATTTCCAATATCAGCCCAAAAGTTTGTTTTTTGCATAGGCCTACATAGTGATTAAAACAAGATAGGAAACAGATATATCACTATGTCATTTTGAAGTTCTTGTTGTATGTGACAAAACGGAATTTAAATGAATGAAATATAGAAAGAACCATAAATTATATATATAGAAAAACGGATGGATGGATGGATGAATGGATGGATGAATAGATAAGATAAGTTAAGATAAGCCACTAATATGATGACTTGATTTGTTTAACTATAAACCCAATAATGGAAGTGTTGAGAGGTTGCAAAGTTAAATGTGTCAACAGGAATGTACAGCGTGTTTATTTGTAACCCAAATGAAAGAGTACAGTCGGGACTGACTGGCCTTATTGGGTACTTTCACGCACATAATATTTAGACATGGGGACAGGCCAATTCTTGCTTTCTAGAAATTGACTTTTCAGAATATGCCTTCCTTAGCATGTGTGCCAAGTGAAACAGAAACATCATGTTTAACATTAATTATATAGTCAAAAGTGTGCTTTCAGGAGATGGGAAGAATCACAGTCTGTGTTCCTCATAAGATAGTCAAGTTATTTAAAATTGTGAAAAAGCAAATAAAAAAATATTTCGAAAAACTGGATAAAATTGTTCCGAATCGAGTTTCAATGCACCCCCCTAATTTTAGAAATTAGTGACACGTGTGTGAGACAGAGAAAAGTGTGTCTAGGAAAAGAAATGTGTCATTTCCATCATAATACTCACTTGAGGAAATTTCATGGCTTGGCTAATGAATTTTAATAACACCTAATGACTGATATGTTGTGCAAGGCTCTAAGGAAAGTGTTGAGTCTCTGACATCAGGGGGGCTGCCAGAATGATGTCAGCTCTTTTCATTTAAAAATAAAAACTCTTACGCATGCCTATAAAGAATCAGTTTAACACGTACAGGTTCACCAACTCACAAACATACACACAATGCAATAAAACATCCATGTTTCGTCTCCTGAAATACCCCAAAGCACCAGCCGCGTACATCAGGCATGGTTTCCCCCTGCTTCAATACAGAAGTGCAGTGTTTAAATCATTTGCAAAGCAAAGCATTTACAGAGGAACTGCTGTATTACACATTCACACCGCCTTAACCAAAGATATTTATCAGTCTTCTTATCTGCTTCAATCACACCATTTGGTTTCTGTCACACATTTATTTGAGGGGAAATTCAGAATTCATTTTAACTGATTTGCAGGCAACGTGCAAACTTTGTTTTGAGAAGACAAACTTGTGAGCACGTGGAATTCGGTGCTTACAGAAACTTCCTTGATGTAGGATTGCACGTTGCACAAAGTAAGGTGAGGTTAGTTGTTACACGTGGTTTAAATATTTCCATGCATGCTAGCATAACAAAATGTACAGTATTTACTAGCTACCATATCAACATTATATAGAGAAAAAAGTTAGCCAAAGTTCAAAAGTTCACCATAGTAAATGTTCCTTTCTGGTTTAAATAAATTTTTCATCTCAGTTTTTGCTATTCATTTAAATTGAGACAATTTTGCGTTTACTTTAATCTCCAATCTGTTATTTCTCAGTTTAGATTGTTTTTTTAATAACTAGTAGAAGACACTAACACAACAATGCGTTACAATGTGCCCCATCGTTATTAAACTATGCTATTCTATGACATTAGTGATGCCATTTACAATATTTACTTTCATTGATTTTAATAAGAAACAACGAGAAGCAGGTGAATAAAGACCGACAGTCAATGTTTAATGTTCATAAATCAATTTGGTTCATTTTTGTGGTTTGCCCCAAGCCTGTTTGCAATGTGTTCATTGTCAAACTCTAAAATCCAACCTGTCCTCCAACCAATACGCTTGTCAGATTATTAAAAATTATTTAAAAAACATAATTGAATCATTGTTGAAATATTTTAGTTTGTCTTGTATTTATTTATTTTTTTATGATCATATAACGTTTAATCTGTCATACAGTCATGTTACAATGTACCCATCTACGGCATGTTGTCACATTTCACTTCCATTTTATGAGGGTAAATAAAGATAAACATATACACTGTAACTATGAAACAATTCTAGTTTATCATATGTACAGTCCCCTATGTATTTCTCTCACTTATTTATCACCTCTATTTCTCGCGTCATTAGTATTTAAATTTGCACTTGTGGTTAAAAGGTCATGTCCCGGTTGACTGACTTTTACTGAAGACAAGAACCAAACTTATGTAAGAACAAAACAGAATAACTTTTCTCATAACAGTTTCTTCTTCCAACCTATTATAATGTTTTCTGTTGTTCATGAATTAAGCTAAAACAGAAATAATTGCAATAGTTTAGCCTCTGAAAAGCATTATTAAAATTGGTTGTTTTTTTTTATTATTGATTAGGAAAAGCATGAAAAACAGCAGCCATTCAAAATCTGTCCACTTTCACACAATTTTATAATCTAATAAAGCTGAGAGTATTGTGTCTTCCTTATGCATTTTTTTTAATTAATGAATATACTAAATATCTCAGGTAAGTGTTTTTAAATATATAGCAAATATAATGCATTGTTTTGGAAATATATTATGCTTTGAAGATCAAAAGATTTCCACAGCACTAAAACATGTTATATAAAAATCAGTGATTTGCACTCAACATAATGATTATAGACAATGAATGTAAACACATTTCAGTGTTTATTGTGACAAAGCAATATGACTACCGCGGTATAGTAAATATTATAAAGGCAGAGATGTGTTTCCTCATTCTATGGGAGTTTATGATTCACTTTGTTTTGTTAGCTCATAGATGGTTCAGCGGTTTATAGAATAAAGGGGCATCAGAATCATCAGACTACACTGGAATTGTAAGTTTCACAGTTAATTACAGAAACAGCAAGTAACATTTAATTAAAAGTGAGATTTTGATTTAGAAGGATTGAAATAGTAATTAGTGTGGGCTATAACTGCGTCTAGTCAAGACAACGTCTCTCCAATAAGCGTTGTTTCATTTATTTATTTATAACTTTTTTTTTTTTTTTTTTTTTTTGTACAGGGGAAACAATCGTTTATTCATCAAATAGTTTATAGGCTACTATAAGATAGTCTAGGTAACTTATGAAACTGGTCTATAATTGGAATGGTGACAGAGAGAGGAAGAGAGGCTATCTCTTAGTAATTTAGCAGTAATTTTAATTTTAACACTTGTTCATTCTGAACTCGAGGGGAACTCTAAGAATCCGCGGACGTTTGCCCAACGGTTCCGTGTAGGCTACGTTATAAAACACGTCCAGACCCCAGCGGAGGACACACGGAAAGGACGCGTCCATCACACCTGAGAGTTTTCGCAACTATTGACGCAACAGCATCGAAGGTAAGATAGCTATACATTACGCTCTGAACATCCGTTCAAACAGGTCAGTTCACTTTAATCCCATCTTTTTAATCTGAATTATTTGATATTATATTATATTATATTATATTATATTATATTATATTATATTATATTATATTATATTATATTATATTATATTATATTATATTATATATAAAAGTTGTTATGTTTGCAGTGGGACATACATTATATTTTAGACAACTTTCCGCCAAATGTAGAATATTTGTACTTTACAAACTTAATTTGGAACTTTTAAATGGACTGTAACAAATAACTGAGTAAATAAATAAATAAATAAATAAATAAATAAATAAATAATAATAATAATAAAAGTTTAAGGATATAATATGCATTTATAAACTGCTTTAAAACTATATTTTAATATAAATGTTGAAAATGTAAACGTTCATCTTTTTATTTTTGGTCCATGGCCATAGATGCCTTCCTTTGAATACTGGCAATTAATAATTGTTGTATTTTTTTAATGATGACTGGCATTTTTATGATATAGATTTAAGTTCTATATGGAATAATGTCCATGCTACGTTAATGATTGAATGTGTTAAGTTGCTTATATTCATTCTTTTATTTTGTATTGTACTTTTGATCAGAGAAAGTGACTGTTAAATCACGTTAAATATGGCATTTTGTCTTTTCTTTTCTCCAGATGGCTGGGTTGATGAAGTTCACCCTTCTCTTTTGTTTGTCCATAGTGAGGATGGCTGCGCTTAACATTTTCCCTGAGAAATGTGAGTGTACTGACCACATCATTATTTTAGCAAGAGTACACACACAAACACACACACACTATATTTGTATCATAGTGGGGATTCCCCCAGTTTTGGGTTTAGAAATACATATTTATACATCCATTCTGTATTCTAAATTATTTCTCTTTATGCAGTTAAACTGGCTGAGAGAAGCAAATCCGTTACCCTGACCTGTAGAACAGATAAAGACAATATCAAATGGAGACTGGATGATAGCATACAGCCGATATCGGAAACAGAGTTTGAAAAACTCAATGGGCGGGATTTGACCGTGATTAACCTGCAGGAAGACCTAACCGGTAATTACACCTGCTGGAGTGATACGGGTCTTGAAGACTACACCTATCTCCTGCTCGACAAGTCTAAAGAAGTTACAGGTGGGTACATTCGTATCAAAAATTTACTTTACAAAAGTCACTTAACTCACTTCTACGTTCAATCCACATTCTAGATCAGTGATCCTAATGGTGTCCCCACAGTCACGAAGAGCAGGAAAAAATAATGCTCATCATATGCAAATCATAAAATACAGCAAATATCAAATGAGGAGAAAATGCTTTCAGTTAAAAATAAAGGTTCAAAAGGGTGTTTTCACAACAGTGTCATAGAAAAACTATATTTTGGTTCCTGAAAGATCCTTCCAGTGAACAGTTCTTACAACAACCATTTTTCTTGGTGCGAATACCATTTTAATAATCTAAATAATCTTCTTACTATATGAAGAACCTTTTGTGGAATGGAAATGGTTATGGAACCATTGATCTTAACATCAAACCTTTATTTTTTTCTTTCGTTTTTGACATCAAAGACTGCATTAAAAACTAATTGTACAACATTTTGTGCAAATTCTGCAAAATCTTGCTTTAATCAAGAATATTTATGGACATTTTCATTTTCTTGCTTCACCTATCTGAATGTAAACATCTGGGTTCTGAAGCAAAACTAGTTGGGAACCATTGATCTTAATAATTATGCTCTTTAAAATATATTTCAAAAGTGGTGTAGCCTTCTTTAATGGCATCAATGACCCCTTGAAGAACCTTTAACATCCAACATTTCCTTTTCATTAGTGGACAAATGTTTGTTAGATCTTGTTCTCACTGGCTCTATTTAAGAACAGTTCACTGAAAGATTCTTCAAGGAACCCACCTTTCAAAAAATTATTTTTAAGAACGTAGATGTGATGTTATGATTTTGTAATACAGTTTTGAAACTAGTTTCCTAGGGACTTCATAAAAAAAAGCCTCATTGAGTCATTGTCTAGGCCACAAAGCAGGAAGGCAGCTACTTTCGGTTTTGGACACGGTCAGAGTACTCAAGCTTTGTCTGTTCAGTGTCAGGCCCAGCTTTTCAGGGTATTTCTCTCTTGCTTTTCAGCTTTTAATATCAACTGCACAGCTGAAACCTTTTCCTGCTCTCAAAAAATCAAATGTGCCTGGACATCAGAAGAATTTACTGCTTTCAGACTTCGCAATACAAGGTATCAGAAATACAAACACACCCACAGATACACTGAGCTTATTTTAGCATTGACGCAACCAAGTATGCTAATTGTATCTATTTAGGGATGATGGTGACTGGGTGTCACAGTCCGTGGATGGGGATTTTTTTCTCCCACATTCCACCAATTCATATTCTGAAGAGTCTGAGCGGCTGCTGATCACAGGGGAGGCAGTTTCCACATGCTGCTATATGAAAACGGACTACAGCTTCTATCTACGAGACGTTGGTGAGTGTGTGGGTTAAAGGAAATGATGTCGCTTACTCACCCCTCAAATTGTTCTAAACCTGTATGAGTTTCGTTCATCTGTTGAACACAAAATATGATATTTTGAAGAATGCTCACAACCAAAGAGTTACATATTTCAGATAAATATGAATTAAGGAAAACAAACATTGACTATAGCATAGTATTAACATAAACTGGGAGAAACTGTGTTATAAAGGGGGCATTTATACCCTGATGCAAAGTGTAGGTGAAGTTATGTTTACACAGAAGAAAGCCAGGTACGGGTTGAGTCGAGCTATTCGTTAGTCTAGTTGTTCGATGAGAAAAAGATTAAATATAATTGTAATAAATGCATTAAGAATCCATACAACTGCAGCAGTGGAGGACAATTATTCTGCTGCGCAAAACTGGGGAAGATGGCACGGTTTGATGTTCTGGTGTTCGGGCGTTTCAGGACAGAAATATGCCAATACGGGACAGTCCGTTCAGTGGTCGTCGCTTGATAATTGAGACTGTTTAGGATTTTTTGGGAGATTAAAAAAGAGGAGTGAATGGATTATAGTGTGGTTGTGTCCACACAATGCTAAGACACATGCAAACACCACGTAAAAGGGAATTTTGCATCCAACATCCCCTTTAAGAACTGAGAAAAAAAATTCAGTTTACATCTTGATTGTATATTTTGAATAATATTTATATGAATCATTAATGTAAGTTTGTTGAGGCCCTCTAGTGGCTCTCTAGTTGAAAACCACTGATCTAAAGCGCATCTGATTGAATGTTTTCTCTGTTTTTCCTAGTTAAGCCAGCAGATCCAGGCATTTCAATCTGCTCTATAGAAAATGAGGGGAGTGATGAACAAATCATTGAAATAGAGGTGAAGCCTCCCTCGACCTGGCCGCAGCCCCACAGTTTCTTTCCTCTTAAGCATGAGATTGAGTATGAGATACGGCACAATGGGGAGGTACGACATGCTCTCCTGAACACACACACACACACACACACACACACATAATGAGAATGATTTCATCTCAAACCTAAATGACTTTCTTTCTTCCATGGAGAAGTTTATCATAATATTGACTTACATAAGACATTCAAATCACTGGAATTGTGTGAGGAACGAACAAAAAAATTCAAGTCATGATTCACTGGAAGGCATCAATTTCATTTTAGGATGAACTGTCCTTTTAAGAATGTTGCAGTAATGAATTGTCTTGTTTTCTGCTTCTTCGTCTCTTCAGCTGAAGACTGAAGAAAGGGAAGAGGGCTCAAAGATCAAAGTTAAGGGCTCCATCACCAAACTAAGGGTCCGCTGCAGAGACCTGCTACTCCTCTCTCAGTGGAGCGAGTGGAGCAAGTGGAAAAATGTAAACTAGCGATTAAAACCTCCCCTCCTCCTGAACCCTTTATTTATATCTCCTGTCCCATTTTTCCATTCCTTATTTATTATTTTTTATATGTGTTTATGTATGGATGCATGTACCATTTCTCTGTCCTATTAAAAACCTTTGCTCGTCTGTTCTGTCTCTCGCTTCCTTCAGATTAAGCAATATCACAGTTGCGATCATGGTGTCGCATGGCTGTGATTCACTGGCCATGATTTACTGACAGGAATTACTGTACTATGAAATGCTGATTTTTGTGCAAACACGTAAAAAAACTTCAACATACTTCCTCATATCGGTCACTAAATCCTAAAACCACAAACTTTAAAGAGCTTCATTCTATTTACACAATTCATTTCATAAATCATATTCATTCCTGTAATGGACAAATGTCTTTACCTGTCTCTGATCAATCTGCTGCATCCTTTCTGAGTAAATGTATTCATTTCTATAATCTTGCTGACCCCAAGTGCACTTTTGAACACTAGTGAACATATGAGAGAGAAGCTCAGATAAACAGTATGAGTTTGTGCTTACAACAGAATGCACATGATTTCTTGTTCTCCGTATAGGTGCCCAAAAGGAAACAAAGAGGCTGTAACAAAGAAGCACACTCAAAACCATGCAACAAGAAGAAAAATAAACAGAAAACTCGGCAGAAGAATTGGAAATGCCTGAATTGGGAATTTTGATTTTCTAAAAGCATATTGAAACATTGTAAATAGAGACAGTGAATGTGTGTATAATATGTCTTGAATAAATTCTATAAATACTAATGCTGAGCTGAGCATGTTTATGAAACTTTTAGTGAACAGCAGGAGGCATAAGTGAGGATGGAGGGGATGCCGCCTCCTTTTGGGAGCTTTATGGAACTTTTTGTATAATAAAAATCAACAGTAGATTTTGTAAGAAATACAATATTGTATTTTCAAACATATTTATTGGTATAATTGTTATTTCCATATACATCTCTGTTCTTTTTAACTGCACTCTTTTATTAGCGTGTCTTCTTGTTTGTCTCTGCTCATCTGTTGTGTCCGAGTCTTGCTGCGGATGCATTTTGATCGGCAGGATAAGTCATGAAAAACAGCCGATGGTCACTGTCCCACTCAGCTTTATGAGAGAGAGTGACTTTCAAAAGGAGCCCTAAACACACAAAACACAAACAAACCAAGTAAATGAATTAACACTAGCAATTATTCTTCACAGAATTAACATTAAACTACAGACCTGTTCTTAGACTCAATCGGGTATTTTTCTATATATAACCATTTTTAAAACAATATTATACTTAATATATCATATTATCATTTGATTGTCTTAAATGTATATATATATATGAGCAATGACATATGTCTGAGTGAAACATGATTTGTAACAAGAAAATGAGAATGGGAGAATTGGAGTGGATTCACTATGAACTGAGTTTTTGCTGTCTGTGATATTTAGCTGTTTCCTGCTCACTTGAACAGAATCACTTATTACTCTCACAATATGAAATATAGCATAATACCATAGAATGTGACTGCACAGAGCAGCCAGATACAGTATTGATTGGTCTTACAGTGCGAAATCAAAACCTTGCTGTTGCATTGACTCCACATTATTATATAACATCAAGGACATCTGAAAAAGATTTAATTAAAAGTGTGTGAAATCCAACTCCTCTACCAAGCTCAACTCCTGTAGTCGAGACTTCTTAGCACACTTCAGGAAAGTTTTGTGATCACTGGCGAGGAACAGCTATGTGGAGTCCAACTGATTGCAAGATGAGACTCAGCAATTACCTAAAACTGTGCATCCATGCCATTTGCTTGTTTGCCTCTCCGGCAAAGCCTGCAGTCATTCTCAGAGCAAAGCTGTGATCGTTTCCGAGCACCTCTCCATCTGAGTTCACATCAACACTGAATCACAGACCACAGATGACAAAACTGGTGAGCAACTTTGTGTGTGCGAGTGAGTGAATTTGAATGCACATGTGTGATACTTCTAACAGAAGGTGTCATGCTGTGGACTCCCCCTACTTGGAGGGGCCTGAGAAGGTGGAGGACTGAATTATCGTCAGACTCTGATGCCATTATGGCTGTCGCAAATAATGCTGATGACACAGGAGCCACGGTGATCGTGCTCTCAACCTCCAGAGTTCACCAGCATGACTGTGTCTCTGAAGTGCAAAAAGCAATCCTGCGAAACTTATAAACTTATAAAATAAAGAAAAAACTGAATCAGTCTCACATTCAGCACAAACAAAAAGCAGTCTTGAGCATCACTGCATTACATATTTTTCGAAGTTGTACATGAAACATATTATTGGAGTAGGTTAAATATATATATATATATACCCATATTTTTCAGACTATAAGTCGCACCTGAGTATAAGTCGCATCAGTCCAAAAATACGTCTTGATGAGGAAAAAACATATATAAGTCACACTGGAACCAAGAACCAAGAGGAAACATTACCGTCTACAACCGCGAGAGGGCGCTGATATCAAGTGTAGACTACAGGAGCACTGAGCAGTATATAGCGCCCTCTCGCGGCTGGAGACAGTAATGTTTTCTCTTGGTTCATTTCTCTCAGTTCATGTCAAATTAATTTTGATAAATAAGGTGCACCTGACTATAAGTCGCAGGACCAGCCAAACTATGATAAAAAGTGTGACTTATAGTCCTGAAAGTACGATATATATATTTCAAAATGTATTTCAGGGGCAAGAGTACATTTGTGAACAGAATAGCCTACTAGAGGGGATTGTTGCCATTTTGCTCCTTGCTTATGTGTTTTAAATTCACATGTTTTAGAAAAACAAATAAAGTTTTTCTTAAAATATGACATGAATGTTTTTTTCTTGGATTGAAATATATAGAGGGTAAAATATTAGTTTTTAAATACATATCTACATTTTTAAACTGTATTTCCAATATGGTTTCAAGTATTTTTACATATATTTACGCCTTTTTAAAAATATTTTAGATTTTTTTCATATATATTTTGAATTATATTTAAAAGGTTGTAAATATTATGCTGATTATGGTTATTACAATTTCCAATATTTTATCTGATGATTTATTCATATTGCAACATTGTTGAAAAACACTCTCATATAGCAGAAAAGAAAAAAATACTCACTGGTTTCAGGATGTTTTGTTTTGTCTCAGAGCTCCTCCTTTCTGAACTGTGAGTCTTTTTGCAAGATAAAGTTCTTTCGAGGTTCCTGCAGAGACACTGCTCATTTACACGTGTGCTCTTGTGAAATTGATTTTAAATGCAATAAATGTAAGTAATAATTTGTATAATTATAACTACAAATTAATCATTTTAAATAAAATAAAAAATACTAATGCATCCATTTTTATGTAAAATTTCATCACAATTTAAAGATTCGATACTGGCGTCCTGCAGTAATAGAAAACCTAATCTGCATTTAGACAAATTTACTATTTCATAAGCTTTCTTATAGTACACTGGCTTATAAAACAATCCAAGTGTTCACTGTTGTTCCCAAGATATATAACATTGAGGTGCATGTCTTCACTAAAAACAAAATATTATTTTATACATTTATAGAAACACACGGATCAGCTGAAATTCAATTATGAGAAATGATCCAACAATTAGGATTCAGAAAGACTATAGTTTCATTTCAATATCTTTTATATAATATTGGATTTTCACTCTTCATGATTTCACTGGAATCAATATGTGTGCAATCTCTACAGTGAATCCTGTAGCATTATCAAATATGAAACCAAATAACTTTCATGGTGTGTATGCAGAAAGAAAAGGGCAGTGGAGATTTTAGATAAACTACATTAGAAGGAAGAGAGACTGTGTAAGTGCGGTTAAGTGCTTTCACGTCAATAACGGAACTGACAGATCATAAATAGATAATACACATTTATGAGAGCTGTGCTCTGAAATATTAAAACTGCATTGGGGAAAGCAACAAGCAGCAGTGTGAAAAAGTACTGCTGATCTTATTAAAGAAAAACTCTCACTCCAATCAGATATTACAACTGACATGATCCACCTGCTTCCTTTGCAACTTCCTCCTTCTTTAACTGGCGGAAGAAATGACACACAAGACACAGTCCCACTGAATAACCAAAACCAGATTTATGAAGAAACAAAGGAATATTTTCACAGTCGAAGGTGCCCTGAAAAAGGAGGAATCCCAATCCAGAAATGCATGTGTTCATACAGTCATAATGGAAAAACAGGTATGCTTCTGAGGAGAAATGCATAGGCTATTTCTACAAGATGAACAGAAAAAATATCAAACAAAATAATGTCAAAAGTCAAAACTTTTCCAACGTTGCCTCCTTAAATTAGGACATCTCATTCAATTGTCTTCACATTGCAGTATTCAGATAACTTGGTGCTGCTTAAAGCATTGCCCAGGCTTTCTATTTGCTTGCTAAGTTTGAGCGCCTGTCAGTACTTAAGCTGTGCATGGTTGCTAAGATGTTCTGGGAGGTTGCAAGGTGATCGCCTACTAGCCTGTGATTGCAAATCTGATCATTTAGAAAAGTAATTGATTGAGGTATCATTCATTCTGAAGTCTCTAGCACAAGATGAATTACAATTTCATGGATCATAGATCAAACTGCATGTAAAAAAGCATCGGTTCCAACTGGAAAATCACTCATTAATCATCCACATCAGACAGAAGTGGGACTACGAAAACATCAGGCTCAATAAAAGTGGACAAACACTCCTTTTCTCTCGATCTCTCCCCTCCCGCACTCACTCAGTCCCATCACAGCCCATTAAAAGTTGCATGCTGTTGTTTGTCAGCAAATGGAAAATGCGTGCCGGTATTGATCCACCATCATGCATCCATTCTGGATCTCTGGAGGCTCATTTTCCTTTTCTTTCAAGCTTTTGTGAGGGAGGATATTATGTCTTGTAGCACTGTGATGGAGTTCACCACAAGTTCAGGTCAGTAATAAAGAATATGCATCAAACTAAAACAGAGACGAGATTCATATCTCTCACACATCAGCATTTCCTCCAAATACGGGGACATTTAGCCGATTTAAAGGGCAGTTGCATGCAAATTTGCAACTAGTAATGGATTTTCCATGCATTTAAATGGAGAGAGAGCAGAGGTGTGGAAGAGAGAAATGTGTGCCGCTGTGCGAGCAAGTGGATGTCGTCTCAGGTTTCAGCAGAATTAGATTAGACTAATGGGAACTCCCCAGCATCCGTCAACAAAGAGGGCATACCGGAACGTCCTCAGGCCATAAACTGCCAAATAAGCATTTAACTGATAAAACTGCTTAAATTCAAACAAAACTAAAGGTAAGGGAACTCCAAAAAGGCCCACTGAAGGTTTCAGGAAATGTAGTCTTTTTTGCATAGGTTTTAAAGTCTGCCATGCTTCAAGTTTGTCAAATCGGGTTCCTGAAGAATTCATGCATTCTTTAAAATCTTGATAATATTATCAAATAAACACATATAGGTCCATTCAATGTGGCTGCATGTGTGTTAAGCGGTGCTGACTGGAATGACGATGATGAGGATGAGGATGAGGGTGGCAGTGATGCTGAGGGCAGCGATGCGGTACGCCTGGTTCCTGCTGCAACGTGTGAACGAATGCGAACGCCGCAGGAGTGTGTCGGAGGCCGGCGTGTAAATCTCATCCGTCCAGAACTCCAAAGACTCAGGCGCCTGCAAAATAAATATAAAAAATATCAGAGTTTGATATCAGAGCTGGTTTATCTGCTAATTTTGAAAATAACAATTATTATTCCAGATGAAAGAAACAGTTCCCTCAAACATGAAAATTTGCTGAGTATGTACACCCTCAGCCATTCAAGATGTACTGTACTGTAGATGAGTTTGTTTCTTCATCAGAACAGATTTGGAGAAATTTAGCATTACATCACTTGTTCACGAATGGATCCTCTGAAGTGAATGGGTGCCCTCAGAATTATAGTCCATAATAGTAATCCACAAGCAATCCACACCACTCCAGTCCATCAATTTACATCTTATAAAGTGAAAAGCTGTATGTGTAAGAAACAAACTCATCAGGACAACTTTAAACTTTTGCTTCTGGCAAAAACATGAGACCGTAATCTATAATCACTTTTCCTCCAGTGAAATACTTTGATACGTTGTCTTCTCACATCAAAATTAAAACTGTTAAAACTTGTAATTGGTGCTTGATCTGTGTGTATTTCTCTCCTGATTCAGACAAGACAACTTTTTCACTGGAAGAAGCAATATTATCTGATAGAGGACTCATATTTTAGCCAAAAAGTCTAGACTGATTTGTTTACTAATGGTCATGTGGATTATTGTGATGTTTTTTTTATCAGGCTCTTGATCAGGTGAACTGTTCCCAGTGGTGGAATGTAACGAAGTATTTGTACTTCGTTACTGTACTTAAGTAAATTTTTACGTATCTATACTTTACTTAAGTAAAAAAAATAATGCATACTTATACTTTTACTCAAGTAGATTTTTCAGCAATTATCTGTACTTTCTACTCCACTACATTATTAAAATGCGTGTCATTACATCCTTCCGAATCTTGCATAAAAAATTTTTTGGTCGACTGACGTTTTGCCGTTGCTGGCCAATGCACGTTGAAACAGATCGGAGATCTGATTGGCCAAAGAACTCACGCGCTCAGCGCGTGTTTTGAAACAAACACAAGCGGAACTGATTTAAATCGAAGATATTATAATATTTGTTTGACGTAAGTTAGTGGTAACTCTTACCCTAACAGGGCAACTTCTTTTAGCTGGTTATTAGCACGCAGGGACGATAGCTTGCTAGTTACATTTTTGGAGATGAAGCAAACTACTGCTATATCTGTGCATTCGTAGTTGGCTAAAGCTGTTTGTTTGACTCGATGAAAATTTTTTTAAACTATTTAATACGGCGTCGGCTCCTAGCTTCTTTACCATACAACATTGGGTATTTATTTGACATTCACAAATAAGCATGCAGGCAAAACTATATCTTGGTTTGATTCGATTGTGAACAATTTTGAACTATGACAGTGGTTTTTCGTCAATATCATGATATTATATATATATATACACAGTACAGGCCAAAAGTTTGGAAACATTACTATTTTTAATGTTTTTGACAGAAGTTTCTTCTTCTTATCAAGCCTGCATTTATTTGATCAAAAATACAGAAATAAATGTAATATTGAGCAGAATAATATTGTGCAGAATAAACTGGTCATACAAATTTGATTAAAGTGTTCAGAATAACACTCACCTGTGTACTTTTGAGTTTTTTTTTTACTGCTCTTAATAGTATAGTAAAAATAAAATAAATTCTATGTCATAATAAAATAAATTGTACGTCATAATTGGCTTAGCCTAATTATTATTTAATGAGTAATAAGAAAATAACCAGATTTTTACAGTGTCAGTATTACACAACAACTCTTTCCAGTACACAATAGATATCGTTTGTGATTGTTACAATTGAACAGCCCAGACATTGAGACAACTGATTGTACTTTTACTTAAAAAAATACTTTAAAGTAAATTTAAAAGTATGTACTTTACTTTTACTTAAGTAAGATGTTGATGTAGTAATTATACTTTTACTTAAGTATATATTTTGCAGGGTAGTTGTACTTTTACTTAAGTACTAAACTTAAGTACTTCCTCCACCACTGACTGTTCCTTTAACACAGATTTATAAAACATGTTTTGCTAACCTCATCAGAATCTATTGGTTAATATATAAGGTAAGCACTTTAGAAAACTATATTGCCATCCAATATAAAAATGTTATTCTAGCTTTGGTCAATTTGACACTAGCATAAATACACTGTAAAAAGATACAGATTGTTATCAGGTGAACTGTTCATGAACCTGAGGTAACAATGATTTCAATCCAAACATTACATTTGGAGTTGTTACCTGAAAATCCAGCGGTGTTAAGTCTGACTGGCTCCAGGTCACTTTGGGACGTTCAGTCATATGCTGAGTAGTGCTATGGACAGATGTGCGGCGTGTGCATTGTGGGTCTCAGGTGGCATGAGGTGAAAGCCCGTCACTTCCTGCACTACAGAGCCCTCTCTTTTATGCACTCCACCTAAATGATCTAACTGAGGAGCCAAAAAAGGTTTATATTATGTCCAAATATTCACCCTTATATCTATACATATACATTGGGTCTAAAAGAGACTACTAGTCAAAATACACACACCACACACACACACACACACACACATATATATATATATATATATATATATATATATATATATTCTGCATTGCAATTTGAGTGCAAAGTTAAATTTCTTTGCCTTTGCTTTAATGACAGCAGCACTCACTGCATAAAAATCCACAAGTTTGCATAAAACCTGTTGATCATGTTCATGAAAATGAGGATCTTGTGCTTCAGTTCAGTGTAGCAGGGATTACATAATTATTTTGGGCCAGCCCTAAAGTTAATATTATCTCCTGGTTAACCTCTGCAAAAGCCCAAACAATTTGTTTTCATTAACTTTCTGATTATTGCAGGTGATAAGCTCTGTGACCAGCAAAAGTGTAAGATTCTTACAATATAATCTTGTGAAGAAAAGTAGTTTAATATTTAAATGTGCTATAACAAATTTCAGCTATTTTGCTAACTTAATGCACAAAATGATTGACAAGCAGAGAGCATTTCTGATTAGAGTTAGTTTCCTATTGATACAGACTTTCTTATTGGCAATTGACTCTTATTTTGTTGTTTACAGGGGCTAAAGAATAATATACTACTCTTACTGTTTTTGTCATATGTTATACACTGTACCTTTATGTGGCAGAAATAAGAGTAGTGTTCTAACATACTAGTCTGAATTCAATCAGAGTCTAGTTACGCCACAAAGACAAGTATGATTTCTCAAGACACAAATTTCAGTGATTTAAAGTCATAGGGACATTTAATGTGGAAGAGATATCACTAATAGCACATTTAAAATATGTTTAAATATGTCGATATTTCTTAACCTGTTACCTTTGCAGGCTGTATGTGTGGCTCCTTGCTGAAGCTGATGCTCCACTCTCTGGGGGCTTCTGATCCGCTGCTCTCCGTGTGGCTCCTGGAGGTCCTGCGTACAAAACAGATGCCTGCGTTT